>NW_028160760.1:0-15000 GCF_964263955.1 Coregonus lavaretus
GGCTCTGGTCTAAAGTAGTGCACTAGATAGAGCTCTGGTCTAAAGTAGTGCACTAGATAGAGCTCTGGTCTAAAGTAGTGCACTAGATAGGGCTCTGGTCTAAAGTAGTGCACTAGATAGAGCGCTGGTCTAAAGTAGTGCACTAAATAGGGCTCTGGTCTAAAGTAGTGCACTAGATAGGGCTCTGGTCTAAAGTAGTGCACTAGATAGAGCTCTGGTCTAAAGTAGTGCACTAGATAGAGCTCTGGTCTAAAGTAGTGCACTAGATAGAGCTCTGGTCTAAAGTAGTGCACTAGATAGAGCTCTGGTCTAAAGTAGTGCACTAGATAGAGCTCTGGTCTAAAGTAGTGCACTAGATAGAGCTCTGGTCTAAAGTAGTGCACTAGATAGAGCTCTGGGGCCGGTTGCACCAGTTGGTCTTAAATGCTAGGTCGGTCGTACTCAATTTGCACCAGCTAAATAATAACAGTAGGTGTAGCTAAATGATGCCTCATAATGGTGGTTGCTAGGCAGCGTCCTAAATAAGAGAAGTCGTAGCTAATTGATGCCTCATAATGGTGGTTGCTAGGCAGCGTCCTAAATAAGAGTAGGCGTAGCTAAATGATGCCTCATAATGGTGGTTGCTAGGCAGCGTCCTAAATAAGAGAAGTCGTAGCTAATTGATGCCTCATAATGGTGGTTGCTAGGCAGCGTCCTAAATAAGAGAAGTCGTAGCTAAATGATGCCTCATAATGGTGGTTGCTAGGCAGCGTCCTAAATAAGAGAAGGCGTAGCTAAATGATGCCTCATAATGGTGGTTGCTAGGCAGCGTCCTAAATAAGAGAAGGCGTAGCTAAATGATGCCTCATAATGGTGGTTGCTAGGCAGCGTCCTAAATAAGAGAAGGCCTAGCTAAATGATGCCTCATAATGGTGGTTGCTAGGCAGCGTGTAGCTAAATGATGCCTCATAATGGTGGTTGCTAGGCAGCGTCCTAAATAAGAGAAGGCGTAGCTAAATGATGCCTCATAATGGTGGTTGCTAGGCAGCGTCCTAAACCGTTGCCATCCTCGTGACAGCTCTAAACGTTGTGAGGCACGTTGCTTCTCCCATCGCTTCACACAGCCCCCACCACATGAACTGGTTTCGTCACCACAACTGGATGGGGATCCAAAAAGAATTACTATGGGAATAAATATCACCTGAATGATCAAAATTGCAATAACAGGCATGTATCAAACAGTTCCTTACTGAAGTTTACTGAAGCAATGGCCACTGTGTGGTCAACGATATGATCATTACAGGTCCGTATTGATTGGGACAGCGCCATCGCACTGCTTTGAGACAAGAATCAATCAATGTCAGACATTGTTTTTCACTGATTTTCACTGAGTTTGGATATTGGTTAATATTAGGCTGGGGGGAATGTTATCTAAATTGAGGTGAGTGTTTCTGATCATTAGAGTTGGCTCATCTATTAGCAGGACTGATCAGAACATTATGCTATATTATGTTATAGTGGATTATGATGTTATAGTGGATTATTATGTTATAGTGGATTATTATGTTATAGTCTAGTGGATTATTATTTTATAGTGGATTATTATGTTATAGTCTAGTGGATTATTATGTTATAGTCTAGTGGATTATTATGTTATAGTGGACTATTATGTTATAGTCTAGTGGATTATTATGTTATAGTGGATTATTATGTTATAGTGGATTATTATGTTATAGTGGATTATTATGTTATAGTCTAGTGGATTATTATGTTATAGTGGACTATTATGTTATAGTCTAGTGGATTATTATGTTATAGTGGACAATTATGTTATAGTCTAGTGGATTATTATGTTATAGTGGATTATTATGTTATAGTGGATTATTATGTTATAGTGGATTATTATGTTATAGCCTAGTGGATTATTATGTTATAGTGGATTATTATGTTATAGTGGATTATTATGTTATAGTGGGTTATTATGTTATAGTCTAGTGGATTATTATGTTATAGTCTAGTGGATTATTATGTTATAGTCTAGTGGATTATTATGTTATAGTGGATTATTATGTTATAGTCTAGTGGATTATTATGTTATAGTGGATTATTATGTTATAGTGGATTATTATGTTATAGTGGGTTATTATGTTATAGTCTAGTGGATTATTATGTTATAGTCTAGTGGATTATTATGTTATAGTCTAGTGGATTATTATGTTATAGTGGATTATTATGTTATAGCCTAGTGGATTATTATGTTATAGTCTAGTGGATTATTATGTTATAGTGGATTATTATGTTATAGTCTAGTGGATTATTATGTTATAGTCTAGTGGATTATTATGTTATAGTGGATTATTATGTTATAGCCTAGTGGATTATTATGTTATAGTCTAGTGGATTATTATGTTATAGTCTAGTGGATTATTATGTTATAGCCTAGTGGATTATTATGTTATAGTGGATTATTATGTTATAGTCTAGTGGATTATTATGTTATAGGGGATTATTATGTTATAGTCTAGTGGATTATTATGTTATAGTGGATTATTATGTTATAGTCTAGTGGATTATTATGTTATAGCCTAGTGGATTATTATGTTATAGTGGATTATTATGTTATAGTCTAGTGGATTATTATGTTATAGTGGATTATTATGTTATAGTCTAGTGGATTATTATGTTATAGTGGATTATTATGTTATAGTGGATTATTATGTTATAGTGGATTATTATGTTATAGTCTAGTGGATTATTATGTTATAGTGGATTATTATGTTATAGCCTAGTGGATTATTATGTTATAGTCTAGTGGATTATTATGTTATAGTCTAGTGGATTATTATGTTATAGTCTAGTGGATTAATATGTTATAGTGGATTATTATGTTATAGTGGATTATTATGTTATAGTCTAGTGGATTATTATGTTATAGTGGATTATTATGTTATAGTGGATTATTATGTTATAGTCTAGTGGATTATTATGTTATAGTCTAGTGGATTATTATGTTATAGTGGATTATTATGTTATAGTGGATTATTATGTTATAGCCTAGTGGATTATTATGTTATAGTGGATTATTATGTTATAGTCTAGTGGATTATTATGTTATAGTGGATTATTATGTTATAGTCTAGTGGATTATTATGTTATAGCCTAGTGGATTATTATGTTATAGTCTAGTGGATTATTATGTTATAGTGGATTATTCTGTTATAGTGGATTATTATGTTATAGCCTAGTGGATTATTATGTTATAGTGGATTATTATGTTATAGTCTAGTGGATTATTATGTTACAGTGGATTATTATGTTATAGTGGATTATTATGTTATAGTCTAGTGGATTATTATGTTATAGCCTAGTGGATTATTATGTTATAGCCTAGTGGATTATTATGTTATAGTGGATTATTATGTTATAGTCTAGTGGATTATTATGTTATAGTGGATTATTATGTTATAGTGGATTATTATGTTATAGTCTAGTGGATTATTATGTTATAGTGGACTATTATGTTATAGTCTAGTGGATTATTATGTTATAGTGGATTATTATGTTATAGTGGATTATTATGTTATAGCCTAGTGGATTATTATGTTATAGTGGATTATTATGTTATAGTGGATTATTATGTTATAGTGGATTATTATGTTATAGTGGATTATTATGTTATAGTGGATTATTATGTTATAGTCTAGTGGATTATTATGTTATAGTCTAGTGGATTATTATGTTATAGTGGATTATTATGTTATAGTGGATTATTATGTTATAGCCTAGTGGATTATTATGTTATAGTGGATTATTATGTTATAGTCTAGTGGATTATTATGTTATAGTCTAGGGGATTATTATGTTATAGTCTAGTGGATTATTATGTTATAGTCTAGTGGATTATTATGTTATAGTCTAGTGGATTATTATGTTATAGCCTAGTGGATTATTATGTTATAGTCTAGTGGATTATTATGTTATAGTCTAGTGGATTATTATGTTATAGTCTAGTGGATTATTATGTTATAGTCTAGTGGATTATTATGTTATAGTCTAGTTGAATATTATGTTATAGTCTAGTGGATTATTATGTTATAGTGGATTATTATGTTATAGTGGATTATTATGTTATAGTCTAGTGGATTATTATGTTATAGCCTAGTGGATTATTATGTTATAGTCTAGTGGATTATTATGTTATAGTGGATTATTATGTTATAGTGGATTATTGTGTTATAGTGGATTATTATGTTATAGTCTAGTGGATTATTATGTTATAGTGGATTATTATGTTATAGTCTAGTGGATTATTATGTTATAGTCTAGTGGATTATTATGTTATAGTGGATTATTGTGTTATAGTCTAGTGGATTATTATGTTATAGTCTAGTGGATTATTATGTTATAGTCTAGTGGATTATTATGTTATAGTCTAGTGGATTATTATGTTATAGCCTAGTGGATTATTATGTTATAGTCTAGTGGATTATTATGTTATAGTCTAGTGGATTATTATGTTATAGTGGATTATTATGTTATAGTCTAGTGGATTATTATGTTATAGCCTAGTGGATTATTATGTTATAGTCTAGTGGATTATTATGTTATAGTCTAGTGGATTATTATGTTATAGTCTAGTGGATTATTATGTTATAGTGGATTATTATGTTATAGTCTAGTGGATTATTATGTTATAGTCTAGTGGATTATTATGTTATAGTGGATTATTATGTTATAGTCTAGTGGATTATTATGTTATAGTGGATTATTATGTTATAGTGGATTATTATGTTATAGCCTAGTGGATTATTATGTTATAGTCTAGTGGATTATTATGTTATAGTCTAGTGGATTATTATGTTATAGTCTAGTGGATTATTATGTTATAGTCTAGTGGATTATTATGTTATAGCCTAGTGGATTATTATGTTATAGTGGATTATTATGTTATAGTGGATTATTATGTTATAGTCTAGTGGATTATTATGTTATAGTCTAGTGGATTATTATGTTATAGTGGATTATTATGTTATAGTCTAGTGGATTATTATGTTATAGTCTAGTGGATTATTATGTTATAGTGGATTATTGTGTTATAGTCTAGTGGATTATTATGTTATAGTCTAGTGGATTATTATGTTATAGTGGATTATTGTGTTATAGTCTAGTGGATTATTATGTTATAGTCTAGTGGATTATTATGTTATAGTGGATTATTATGTTATAGTCTAGTGGATTATTATGTTATAGTGGATTATTATGTTATAGTCTAGTGGATTATTATGTTATAGTGGATTATTATGTTATAGTGGATTATTATGTTATAGTCTAGTGGATTATTATGTTATAGTCTAGTGGATTATTATGTTATAGTGGATTATTATGTTATAGTCTAGTGGATTATTATGTTATAGTCTAGTGGATTATTATGTTATAGTGGATTATTGTGTTATAGTCTAGTGGATTATTATGTTATAGTCTAGTGGATTATTATGTTATAGTGGATTATTGTGTTATAGTGGATTATTATGTTATAGTCTAGTGGATTATTATGTTATAGTCTAGTGGATTATTATGTTATAGTGGATTATTGTGTTATAGTGGATTATTATGTTATAGTCTAGTGGATTATTATGTTATAGTGGATTATTATGTTATAGTGGATTATTATGTTATAGTCTAGTGGATTATTATGTTATAGTCTAGTGGATTATTATGTTATAGTGGATTATTGTGTTATAGTCTAGTGGATTATTATGTTATAGTCTAGTGGATTATTATGTTATAGTGGATTATTGTGTTATAGTCTAGTGGATTATTATGTTATAGTCTAGTGGATTATTATGTTATAGTGGATTATTATGTTATAGTCTAGTGGATTATTATGTTATAGTGGATTATTATGTTATAGTCTAGTGGATTATTATGTTATAGTGGATTATTATGTTATAGTGGATTATTATGTTATAGTCTAGTGGATTATTATGTTATAGTCTAGTGGATTATTATGTTATAGTGGATTATTATGTTATAGTCTAGTGGATTATTATGTTATAGTCTAGTGGATTATTATGTTATAGTGGATTATTGTGTTATAGTCTAGTGGATTATTATGTTATAGTCTAGTGGATTATTATGTTATAGTCTAGTGGATTATTATGTTATAGTCTAGTGGATTATTATGTTATAGCCTAGTGGATTATTATGTTATAGTCTAGTGGATTATTATGTTATAGTCTAGTGGATTATTATGTTATAGTGGATTATTATGTTATAGTCTAGTGGATTATTATGTTATAGCCTAGTGGATTATTATGTTATAGTCTAGTGGATTATTATGTTATAGTCTAGTGGATTATTATGTTATAGTCTAGTGGATTATTATGTTATAGTGGATTATTATGTTATAGTCTAGTGGATTATTATGTTATAGTCTAGTGGATTATTATGTTATAGTGGATTATTATGTTATAGTCTAGTGGATTATTATGTTATAGTGCATTATTATGTTATAGTGGATTATTATGTTATAGCCTAGTGGATTATTATGTTATAGTCTAGTGGATTATTATGTTATAGTCTAGTGGATTATTATGTTATAGTCTAGTGGATTATTATGTTATAGTGGATTATTATGTTATAGTCTAGTGGATTATTATGTTATAGCCTAGTGGATTATTATGTTATAGCCTAGTGGATTATTATGTTATAGTCTAGTGGATTATTATGTTATAGTGGATTATTATGTTATAGTCTAGTAGATTATTATGTTATAGTCTAGTGGATTATTATGTTATAGCCTAGTGGATTATTATGTTATAGCCTAGTGGATTATTATGTTATAGTGGATTATTATGTTATAGTCTAGTGGATTATTATGTTATAGCCTAGTGGATTATTATGTTATAGTGGATTATTATGTTATAGTCTAGTGGATTATTATGTTATAGCCTAGTGGATTATTATGTTATAGCCTAGTGGATTATTATGTTATAGTGGATTATTATGTTATAGTCTAGTGGATTATTATGTTATAGTGGATTATTATGTTATAGTCTAGTGGATTATTATGTTATAGCCTAGTGGATTATTATATTATAGTCTAGTGGATTATTATGTTATAGCCTAGTGGATTATTATGTTATAGTCTAGTGGATTATTATGTTATAGCCTAGTGGATTATTATGTTATAGTCTAGTGGATTATTATGTTATAGTGGATTATTATGTTATAGTCTAGTGGATTATTATGTTATAGTCTAGTGGATTATTATGTTATAGTCTAGTGGATTATTATGTTATAGTGGATTATTATGTTATAGTCTAGTGGATTATTATGTTATAGCCTAGTGGATTATTATGTTATAGTCTAGTGGATTATTATGTTATAGTCTAGTGGATTATTATGTTATAGTGGATTATTATGTTATAGCCTAGTGGATTATTATGTTATAGTCTAGTGGATTATTATGTTATAGCCTAGTGGATTATTATGTTATAGTGGATTATTATGTTATAGTCTAGTGGATTATTATGTTATAGCCTAGTGGATTATTATGTTATAGTGGATTATTATGTTATAGCCTAGTGGATTATTATGTTATAGTGGATTATTATGTTATAGTGGATTATTATGTTATAGCCTAGTGGATTATTATGTTATAGTGGATTATTATGTTATAGCCTAGTGGATTATTATGTTATAGTGGATTATTATGTTATAGTGGATTATTATGTTATAGCCTAGTGGATTATTATGTTATAGTGGATTATTATGTTATAGTGGATTATTATGTTATAGCCTAGTGGATTATTATGTTATAGTGGATTATTATGTTATAGCCTAGTGGATTATTATGTTATAGTGGATTATTATGTTATAGTGGGTTATTATGTTATAGTCTAGTGGATTATTATGTTATAGTGGATTATTATGTTATAGCCTAGTGGATTATTATGTTATAGTGGATTATTATGTTATAGTGGATTATTATGTTATAGTAGATTATTATGTTATAGTCTAGTGGATTATTATGTTATAGCCTAGTGGATTATTATGTTATAGTGGATTATTATGTTATAGTCTAGTGGATTATTATGTTATAGTGGATTATTATGTTATAGTCTAGTGGATTATTATGTTATAGCCTAGTGGATTATTATGTTATAGCCTAGTGGATTATTATGTTATAGTCTAGTGGATTATTATGTTATAGTGGATTATTATGTTATAGTGGATTATTATGTTATAGCAGATTATTATGTTATAGTCTAGTGGATTATTATGTTATAGCCTAGTGGATTATTATGTTATAGTCTAGTGGATTATTATGTTATAGCCTAGTGGATTATTATGTTATAGTCTAGTGGATTATTATGTTATAGTGGATTATTATGTTATAGTGGATTATTATGTTATAGCCTAGTGGATTATTATGTTATAGCCTAGTGGATTATTATGTTATAGTCTAGTGGATTATTATGTTATAGCCTAGTGGATTATTATGTTATAGTCTAGTGGATTATTATGTTATAGTGGATTATTATGTTATAGTGGATTATTATGTTATAGTCTAGTGGATTATTATGTTATAGTGGATTATTATGTTATAGTGGATTATTATGTTATAGTCTAGTGGATTATTATGTTATAGCCTAGTAGATTATTATGTTATAGCCTAGTGGATTATTATGTTATAGTCTAGTGGATTATTATGTTATAGTCTAGTGGATTATTATGTTATAGTGGATTATTATGTTATAGTGGATTATTATGTTATAGCCTAGTGGATTATTATGTTATAGCCTAGTGGATTATTATGTTATAGTCTAGTGGATTATTATGTTATAGTGGATTATTATGTTATAGTGGATTATTATGTTATAGTAGATTATTATGTTATAGTCAAGTGGATTATTATGTTATAGCCTAGTGGATTATTATGTTATAGCCTAGTGGATTATTATGTTATAGTGGATTATTATGTTATAGCCTAGTGGATTATTATGTTATAGTCTAGTGGATTATTATGTTATAGTGGATTATTATGTTATAGTGGATTATTATGTTATAGTGGATTATTATGTTATAGTCTAGTTGATTATTATGTTATAGTGGATTATTATGTTATAGTCTAGTGGATTATTATGTTATAGTGGATTATTATGTTATAGTCTAGTGGATTATTATGTTATAGTGGATTATTATGTTATAGCCTAGTGGATTATTATGTTATAGTGGATTATTATGTTATAGTGGATTATTATGTTATAGTCTAGTGGATTATTATGTTATAGTGGATTATTATGTTATAGTCTAGTAGATTATTATGTTATAGTGGATTATTATGTTATAGTCTAGTGGATTATTATGTTATAGTCTAGTGGATTATTATGTTATAGTCTAGTGGATTATTATGTTATAGCCTAGTGGATTATTATGTTATAGTGGATTATTATGTTATAGTCTAGTGGATTATTATGTTATAGCCTAGTGGATTATTATGTTATAGCCTAGTGGATTATTATGTTATAGTCTAGTTGATTATTATGTTATAGTGGATTATTATGTTATAGTCTAGTGGATTATTATGTTATAGCCTAGTGGATTATTATGTTATAGCCTAGTGGATTATTATGTTATAGTGGATTATTATGTTATAGTGGATTATTATGTTATAGTGGATTATTATGTTATAGTCTAGTGGATTATTATGTTATAGTGGATTATTATGTTATAGTGGATTATTATGTTATAGTGGATTATTATGTTATAGCCTAGTGGATTATTATGTTATAGTGGATTATTATGTTATAGTCTAGTGGATTATTATGTTATAGTGGATTATTATGTTATAGTGGATTATTATGTTATAGTAGATTATTATGTTATAGTCAAGTGGATTATTATGTTATAGCCTAGTGGATTATTATGTTATAGCCTAGTGGATTATTATGTTATAGTGGATTATTATGTTATAGCCTAGTGGATTATTATGTTATAGTCTAGTGGATTATTATGTTATAGTGGATTATTATGTTATAGTGGATTATTATGTTATAGTGGATTATTATGTTATAGTCTAGTTGATTATTATGTTATAGTGGATTATTATGTTATAGTCTAGTGGATTATTATGTTATAGTGGATTATTATGTTATAGTCTAGTGGATTATTATGTTATAGTCTAGTTGATTATTATGTTATAGTGGATTATTATGTTATAGTCTAGTGGATTATTATGTTATAGTGGATTATTATGTTATAGCCTAGTGGATTATTATGTTATAGCCTAGTGGATTATTATGTTATAGTGGATTATTATGTTATAGTGGATTATTATGTTATAGCCTAGTGGATTATTATGTTATAGTGGATTATTATGTTATAGTCTAGTGGATTATTATGTTATAGTGGATTATTATGTTATAGTGGATTATTATGTTATAGTCTAGTGGATTATTATGTTATAGTGGATTATTATGTTATAGTCTAGTGGATTATTATGTTATAGTGGATTATTATGTTATAGTGGATTATTATGTTATAGTAGATTATTATGTTATAGTCAAGTGGATTATTATGTTATAGCCTAGTGGATTATTATGTTATAGCCTAGTGGATTATTATGTTATAGTGGATTATTATGTTATAGCCTAGTGGATTATTATGTTATAGCCTAGTGGATTATTATGTTATAGTGGATTATTATGTTATAGTGGATTATTATGTTATAGCCTAGTGGATTATTATGTTATAGTGGATTATTATGTTATAGTCTAGTGGATTATTATGTTATAGTGGATTATTATGTTATAGTGGATTATTATGTTATAGTCTAGTGGATTATTATGTTATAGTGGATTATTATGTTATAGTCTAGTGGATTATTATGTTATAGTGGATTATTATGTTATAGTGGATTATTATGTTATAGTCTAGTGGATTATTATGTTATAGTGGATTATTATGTTATAGTCTAGTGGATTATTATGTTATAGTGGATTATTATGTTATAGTCTAGTGGATTATTATGTTATAGTGGATTATTATGTTATAGTCTAGTGGATTATTATGTTATAGTGGATTATTATGTTATAGCCTAGTGGATTATTATGTTATAGCCTAGTGGATTATTATGTTATAGTCTAGTGGATTATTATGTTATAGCCTAGTGGATTATTATGTTATAGTGGATTATTATGTTATAGTCTAGTGGATTATTATGTTATAGTCTAGTGGATTATTATGTTATAGCCTAGTGGATTATTATGTTATAGTCTAGTGGATTATTATGTTATAGTCTAGTGGATTATTATGTTATAGTGGATTATTATGTTATAGCCTAGTGGATTATTATGTTATAGTCTAGTGGATTATTATGTTATAGTCTAGTGGATTATTATGTTATAGTGGATTATTATGTTATAGCCTAGTGGATTATTATGTTATAGTCTAGTGGATTATTATGTTATAGTCTAGTGGATTATTATGTTATAGTCTAGTGGATTATTATGTTATAGTGGATTATTATGTTATAGTGGATTATTATGTTATAGCCTAGTGGATTATTATGTTATAGCCTAGTGGATTATTATGTTATAGTGGATTATTATGTTATAGTCTAGTGGATTATTATGTTATAGTCTAGTTGATTATTATGTTATAGTGGATTATTATGTTATAGTCTAGTGGATTATTATGTTATAGTGGATTATTATGTTATAGTCTAGTGGATTATTATGTTATAGTCTAGTTGATTATTATGTTATAGTGGATTATTATGTTATAGTCTAGTTGATTATTATGTTATAGTGGATTATTATGTTATAGTCTAGTGGATTATTATGTTATAGTGGATTATTATGTTATAGTCTAGTGGATTATTATGTTATAGTCTAGTGGATTATTATGTTATAGTCTAGTGGATTATTATGTTATAGTCTAGTGGATTATTATGTTATAGTCTAGTGGATTATTATGTTATAGTCTAGTGGATTATTATGTTATAGTCTAGTGGATTATTATGTTATAGTGGATTATTATGTTATAGTCTAGTGGATTATTATGTTATACTCTAGTGGATTATTATGTTATAGTCTAGTGGATTATTATGTTACAGTGGATTATTATGTTATAGTGGATTATTATGTTATAGCCTAGTGGATTATTATGTTATAGTCTAGTGGATTATTATGTTATAGTCTAGTGGATTATTATGTTATAGTCTAGTGGATTATTATGTTATAGTCTAGTGGATTATTATGTTATAGCCTAGTGGATTATTATGTTATAGTCTAGTGGATTATTATGTTATAGTGGATTATTATGTTATAGTGGATTATTATGTTATAGTGGATTATTATGTTATAGTGGATTATTATGTTATAGTCTAGTGGATTATTATGTTATAGTCTAGTGGATTATTATGTTATAGTGGATTATTATGTTATAGTGGATTATTATGTTATAGTGGATTATTATGTTATAGTGAATTATTATGTTATAGTCTAGTGGATTATTATGTTATAGTCTAGTGGATTATTATGTTATAGTGGATTATTATGTTATAGTGGATTATTATGTTATAGCCTAGTGGATTATTATGTTATAGTCTAGTGGATTATTATGTTATAGTGGATTATTATGTTATAGTGGATTATTATGTTATAGTGGATTATTATGTTATAGTCTAGTGGATTATTATGTTATAGTCTAGTGGATTATTATGTTATAGTCTAGTGGATTATTATGTTATAGTCTAGTGGATTATTATGTTATAGCCTAGTGGATTATTATGTTATAGTCTAGTGGATTATTATGTTATAGTGGATTATTATGTTATAGTGGATTATTATGTTATAGCCTAGTGGACTATTATGTTATAGTGGATTATTATGTTATAGCCTAGTGGATTATTATGTTATAGTCTAGTGGATTATTATGTTATAGTGGATTATTATGTTATAGTGGATTATTATGTTATAGTCTAGTGGATTATTATGTTATAGTGGATTATTATGTTATAGTCTAGTGGATTATTATGTTATAGTCTAGTGGATTATTATGTTATAGTGGATTATTATGTTATAGTCTAGTGGATTATTATGTTATAGTGGATTATTATGTTATAGTCTAGTGGATTATTTTGCTCTTTACCAAAAGACCGCGACTTGTCTTATACTCAACCAATGTGATTTTGTTTCACTAAATCTCCATCTGTATATTTGGTTAATCGATCTCTAGCTGGGCCAATAAGTGCAGGTGGGTCATCTATTGGTTAGCTCATCTACCACATTTAGCATGCTATAATGTAGCCTAAATCAATACGTGGAGGTTACTCCAAAAGCCTGTGGAGTTTGTTAAATATGAACACGAGACTCACATGCTTTTGAACATATACAGTACCAGTCAAAAGTTTGGACACGCCTACTCATTCAATGGTTTTTCTTAATTTTTTACTATTTTCTACATTGTACAAAAATAGTGAAGACATCAAAACTATGAAATAACATATATGGAATCATGTAGTAACCAAAAAAGTGTTATAAACAAATCAAAATATATTGTAGCCACCCTTTGCCTTGATGACAGCTTTGCACATTCTTGGCATTCTCTCAACCAGCTTCATGAGGAATGCTTTTCCAACAGTCTTGAAGGAGTTCCCACGTATGCTGAGCACTTGTTGGCTGCTTTTCCTTCACTCTGCGGTCCAACTCATCCCAAACCATCTCAATTGGGTTGAGGTCGGGTGATTGTGGAGGCCAGGTCATCTGATGCAGCACTCCGTCACTCTCCTTGGTCAAATAGCCCTTACACAGCCTGGAGGTGTGTTGGGTCATTGTCCTGTTGATAAACAAATGATAGTCCCACTAAGCCCAAACCAGATGGGATGGCGTATCGCTGCAGAATGCTGTGGTAGCCATGCTGGTTAAGTGTGCCTTGAATTCTAAATAAATCACAGACAGTGTCACCAGCAAAGCAACCCCACACCTCCTCCTCCATGCTTCACGGTGGGAACCACACATGCGGAGATCATCCGTTCACCTACTCTGAGTCTCACAAAGACACGGCGGTTGGAACCAAAAATCTCAAATTTGGACTCATCAGACCAAAGGACAGATTTCCACCGGTCTAATGTCCATTGCTCTTGTTTCTTGGCCCCAGCAAGTTTCTTCTTCTTATTGGTGTCATTTAGTAGTGGTTTCTTTGCAGCAATTTGACCATGAAGGCCTGATTCACACAGTCTCCTCTGAACAGTTGATGTTGAGATGTGTCTGTTACTTTAACTCTGTGAAGCATGTATTTGCCCTTCAATCTGAGGTGCAGTTAACTCTAATTAATTTATCCTCTGCAGCAGAGGTAACTCTGGGTCTTCCATTCCTGTGGCGGTCCTCATGAGAGCCAGTTTCATCATAGCGCTTGATGGTTTTTGCGACTGCACTTGAAGAAACTTTAAAAGTTCTTGAAATGTTCTGGATTGACTGACCTTCATGTCTTAAAGTAATAATGGACTGTCGTTTCTATTTGCTTATTTGAGCTGTTCTTGCCATAATATGGACTTGGTATTTTACCAAATAGGGCTATCTTCTGTATACCACCCTGCCTTGTCACAACACAACTGATTAGCTCAAATGCATTAAGAAGGAAAGAAATTCCACAAATTAACTTTTAAGAAGGCACACCTGTTAACTGAAATGCATTCCAGGTAACTACCTCATGAAGCTGGTTGAGAGAACGCCAAGAGTGTGCAAAGCTGTCATCAAGGCAAAGGGTGGCTACTTTGAAGAATCTAAAATATAAAATATATTTTGATTTGTTTAACACTTCTTTGGTTACTACATGATTCCACATGTGTTATTTCATAATTTTGATGTATTCACTATTATTCTACAATGTAGAAAATAGTACAAATAAAGAAAAACCCTGGAATGAGTAGGCGTGTCCAAACGTTTTGACTGCTACTGTACATTCTATACATATCATGATGAAGATAGTCCCAATTTAACAGAATCTAGGCCC
>NW_028160759.1:0-32500 GCF_964263955.1 Coregonus lavaretus
ACAGATTAACTGTTCAGAGCTAGCTATTAGTCTAGTGTCCTGCTAACAACGCCCATACAGATTAACTGTTCAGAGCTAGCTATTAGCCTAGCGTCCTGTTAACAACGCCCATACAGATTAACTGTTCAGAGCTAGCTATTAGCCTAGCATCCTGTTAACAACGCCCATACAGATTAACTGTTCAGAGCTAGCTATTAGCCTAGCGTCCTGTTAACAACGCCCATACAGATTAACTGTTCAGAGCTAGCTATTAGTCTAGTGTCCTGCTAACAACGTCCATACAGATTAACTGTTCAGAGCTAGCTATTAGCCTAGCATCCTGTTAACAACGCCCATACAGATTAACTGTTCAGAGCTAGCTATTAGCCTAGCATCCTGTTAACAACGCCCATACAGATTAACTGTCATGAGCAGACATGTCTTGGGGGTTGGGGGGTGGTTGGGAGAGGATGGGGGAAGAGAAGGGAAGGAGGAAGTGAGGAGGGGCCACCAAAGGAAAAGGAAGACGGAGGGATGAGGCTGTGCAACAGAACAAAAAAGAAAGAGAGAGTAAAAAATGAGGGGAAGGAGATGAGAATGTTGAAGAGGTGATCCAGGGAGGGAAGAGTGGAGAGAAAGGAGGTGTGGAGTGATGGAGAGAAAGGAGGTGTGGAGTGGTGGAGAGAAAGGAGGTGTGGAGTGGTGGAGAGAAAGGAGGTGTGGAGTGGTGGAGAGAAAGGAGGTGTGGAGTGATGGAGAGAAAGGAGGTGTGGAGTGATGGAGAGAAAGGAGGTGTGGAGTGATGGAGAGAAAGGAGGTGTGGAGTGATGGAGGTGTGGAGTGATGGAGGGAAAGGAGGTGTGGAGTGATGGAGAGAAAGGAGGTGTGGAGTGATGGAGAGAAAGGAGGTGTGGAGTGATGGAGAGAAAGGAGGTGTGGAGTGATGGAGGGAAAGGAGGTGTGGAGTGATGGAGAGAAAGGAGGTGTGGAGTGATGGAGAGAAAGGAGGTGTGGAGTGATGGAGGTGTGGAGTGATGGAGGGAAAGGAGGTGTGGAGTGATGGAGAGAAAGGAGGTGTGGAGTGATGGAGAGAAAGGAGGTGTGGAGTGATGGAGAGAAAGGAGGTGTGGAGTGATGGAGAGAAAGGAGGTGTGGAGTGATGGAGAGAAAGGAGGTGTGGAGTGATGGAGAGAAAGGAGGTGTGGAGTGGTGGAGAGAAAGGAGGTGTGGAGTGACGGAGGTGTGGAGTGATGGAGGGAAAGGAGGTGTGGAGTGATGGAGAGAAAGGAGGTGTGGAGTGATGGAGAGAAAGGAGGTGTGGAGTGATGGAGAGAAAGGAGGTGTGGAGTGATGGAGAGAAAGGAGGTATGGAGTGATGGAGAGAAAGGAGGTGTGGAGTGATGGAGAGAAAGGAGGTGTGGAGTGATGGAGAGAAAGGAGGTGTGGAGTGATGGAGAGAAAGGAGGTGTGGAGTGGTGGAGAGAAAGGAGGTGTGGAGTGATGGAGGTGTGGAGTGATGGAGGGAAAGGAGGTGTGGAGTAATGGAGAGAAAGGAGGTGTGGAGTGATGGAGGGAAAGGAGGTGTGGAGTGATGGAGGGAAAGGAGGTGTGGAGTAATGGAGAGAAAGGAGGTGTGGAGTGATGGAGGGAAAGGAGGTGTGGAGTGATGGAGAGAAAGGAGGAATGTTTAGTATTCTTCCTGGTCTCCCTGTGGCGCCTCTTCCACCTTGTCGTCCTCTGGCACCATGAAGCCATCCTAAAACACACATCACACAGAGGTCACACAGAGGTCAGGGACTGGCTGGGGGTGTGTAAGTGTGTGTGCGCGCCTGTGTGTGTGCATGTGAAAAGTTGTGTGAATGGTGTGTGTGTGTAGTTATTCATTCTATTCACCTTTAGTGATTCATTCTATTCACCTTTAGTGATCAGGTAAGTTGTCTGAGAAGGTATTCTCTTTCTCAACCTCGCCCTGGGGAGAGTTACAGGGGAGAGGAGAGGTGGAGAGGGGAGAGTTACAGGGAGAGGAGAGGTGGAGAGGGGGAGAGGGGGACGAGGGGAAGAGTTACAGGGGACGAGGGGGAGAGTTACAGAGGAGGAGAGGAGAGGGGGAGAGTTACAGGGAGAGGAGAGGGGAGAGGGGGAGAGTTACAGGGGAGATCGGAGAGGTGGAGAGGGGGAGAGGGGGAGAGGGGAAGAGTTACAGGGAGAGGAGAGGGGAGAGTTACAGAGGAGAGGAGAGGAGAGGGGGAGAGTTACAGGGGAGAGGAGAGGTGGAGAGGGGGAGAGGGGAGAGGGGGAGAGTTACAGGGGAGAGGAGAGGGAGAGGGGAGAGTTACAGGGAGAGGAGAGGTGGAGAGGGGGAGAGGGGGAGAGGGGAAGAGTTACAGGGGAGAGGAGAGGGGGAGAGTTACAGAGGAGAGGAGAGGAGAGGGGGAGAGTTATAGAGGAGAGGAGAGGAGAGGAGAGGGGGAGAGTTACAGAGGAGAGGAGAGGAGGAGAGGGGGAGAGTTACAGAGGAGAGGAGAGGGGGAGAGGGGAGAGTTACAGGGGAGAGGAGAGGGGAGAGTTACAGAGGAGAGGAGAGGGGGAGAGTTACAGAGGAGAGGAGAGGAGAGGGGGAGAGTTATAGAGGAGAGGAGAGGAGAGGAGAGGGGGAGAGTTACAGAGGAGAGGAGAGGGGGAGAGTTACAGAGGAGAGGAGAGGGGGAGAGTTACAGAGGAGAGGAGAGGGGGAGAGTTACAGAGGAGAGGAGAGGGGGAGAGTTACAGAGGAGAGGAGAGGGGGAGAGTTACAGAGGAGAGGAGAGGAGAGGGGGAGAGTTACAGAGGAGAGGAGAGGAGAGGGGGAGAGTTACAGAGGAGAGGAGAGGGGGAGAGTTACAGGGAGAGGAGAGGAGAGGGGGAGAGTTACAGAGGAGAGGAGAGGAGAGGGGGAGAGTTACAGAGGAGAGGAGAGGAGAGGGGAGAGTTACAGAGGAGAGGAGAGGGGAGAGGAGAGGGGGAGAGTTACAGGGGAGAGGAGAGGGGGAGAGGAGAGGGGGAGAGTTACAGGGAGAGGAGAGGGGGAGAGTTACAGAGGAGAGGAGAGGGGGAGAGTTACAGAGGAGAGGAGAGGGGGAGAGTTACAGAGGAGAGGAGAGGGGGAGAGGGGGAGAGTTACAGAGGACAGGAGAGGGGGAGAGTTACAGAGGAGAGGAGAGGAGAGGGGGAGAGTTACAGAGGAGAGGAGAGGAGAGGGGGAGAGTTACAGAGGAGAGGAGAGGAGAGGGGGAGAGTTACAGGGGAGAGGAGAGGAGAGGGGGAGAGTTACAGAGGAGAGGAGAGGGGGAGAGTTACAGAGGAGAGGAGAGGGGGAGAGTTACAGAGGAGAGGAGAGGGGGAGAGGGGGAGAGTTACAGAGGAGAGGAGAGGGGGAGAGTTACAGAGGAGAGGAGAGGAGAGGGGGAGAGTTACAGAGGAGAGGAGAGGAGAGGGGGAGAGTTACAGAGGAGAGGAGAGGAGAGGGGGAGAGTTACAGAGGAGAGGAGAGGAGAGGGGGAGAGTTACAGAGGAGAGGAGAGGAGAGGGGGAGAGTTACAGAGGAGAGGAGAGGAGAGGGGGAGAGTTACAGAGGAGAGGAGAGGGGGAGAGGAGAGGGGGAGAGTTACAGGGGAGAGGAGAGGGGGAGAGGAGAGGGGGAGAGTTACAGGGGAGAGGAGAGGGGGAGAGTTACAGGTGAGAGGAGAGGAGAGGGGGAGAGTTACAGAGGAGAGGAGAGGGGGAGAGTTACAGAGGAGAGGAGAGGGGGAGAGTTACAGAGGAGAGGAGAGGGGGAGAGGGGGAGAGTTACAGGGGAGAGGAGAGGGGGAGAGTTACAGAGGAGAGGAGAGGAGAGGGGGAGAGTTACAGGGGAGAGGAGAGGAGAGGGGGAGAGTTACAGAGGAGAGGAGAGGAGAGGGGGAGGGTTAGGGTTAGGGTTAGTGGTAGGGTTAGGGTTAGTGGTAGCTTAGTGGTTAAGAGCGTTGTGCCAGTACCCGAAAGGTCGCTGGTTCTAATCCCTGAGCCGACTAGGTGAAAAATCTGCCGAAATGCCCTTGAGCAAGGCACTTAACCCTAATTGCTCCTGTAAGTCGCTCTGGATAAGAGCGTCTGCTAAATGACTGAAATGTAAATGTAAATGTAAATGTAGTTACAGAGGAGAGGAGAGGAGAGGGGGAGAGTTACAGGGGAGAGGAGAGGGGGAGAGTTACAGGGGAGAGGAGAGGGGGAGAGTTACAGGGGAGAGGAGAGGGGGAGAGTTACAGGGGAGAGGAGAGGGGGAGAGTTACAGAGGAGAGGAGAGGGGGAGAGTTACAGGGGAGAGGAGAGGGGGAGAGGGGAAGAGTTACAGAGGAGAGGAGAGGGGGAGAGTTACAGGGGAGAGGAGAGGGGGAGAGTTACAGGGGAGAGGAGAGGGGGAGAGTTACAGAGGAGAGGAGAGGAGAGGGGGAGAGTTACAGGGGAGAGGAGAGGGGGAGAGTTACAGGGGAGAGGAGAGGAGAGGGGGAGAGTTACAGAGGAGAGGAGAGGGGGAGAGTTACAGGGGAGAGGAGAGGGGGAGAGTTACAGAGGAGAGGAGAGGAGAGGGGGAGAGTTACAGAGGAGAGGAGAGGGGGAGAGTTACAGAGTAGAGGAGAGGGGGAGAGTTACAGAGGAGAGGAGAGGAGAGGGGGAGAGTTACAGAGGAGAGGAGAGGAGAGGGGGAGAGTTACAGGGGAGAGGAGAGGGGGAGAGTTACAGGGGAGAGGAGAGGAGAGGGGGAGAGTTACAGAGGAGAGGAGAGGGGGAGAGTTACAGAGGAGAGGAGAGGGGGGAGAGTTACAGAGGAGAGGAGAGGGGGAGAGGGGGAGAGTTACAGGGGAGAGGAGAGGGGGAGAGTTACAGAGGAGAGGAGAGGGGGAGAGTTACAGAGGAGAGGAGAGGAGAGGGGGAGAGTTACAGAGGAGAGGAGAGGAGAGGGGGAGAGTTACAGGGGAGAGGAGAGGGGGAGAGTTACAGGGGAGAGGAGAGGGGGAGAGTTACAGGGGAGAGGAGAGGGGGAGAGTTACAGGGGAGAGGAGAGGGGGAGAGTTACAGAGGAGAGGAGAGGGGGAGAGTTACAGAGGAGAGGAGAGGGGGAGAGTTACAGAGGAGAGGAGAGGGGGAGAGTTACAGGGGAGAGGAGAGGGGGAGAGTTACAGAGGAGAGGAGAGGGGGAGAGTTACAGAGGAGAGGAGAGGGGGAGAGTTACAGAGGAGAGGAGAGGAGAGGGGGAGAGTTACAGAGGAGAGGAGAGGGGAGGGGGAGAGTTACAGAGGAGAGGAGAGGGGGAGAGTTACAGGGGAGAGGAGAGGGGGAGAGTTACAGGGGAGAGGAGAGGAGAGGGGGAGAGTTACAGAGGAGAGGAGAGGGGAGGGGGAGAGTTACAGAGGAGAGGAGAGGAGAGGGGGAGAGTTACAGAGGAGAGGAGAGGGGGAGAGTTACAGGGGAGAGGAGAGGGGGAGAGTTACAGGGGAGAGGATAGGACATGAGTGGAGAGGAGAGGGGGAGAGTTACAGGGGAGAGGAGAGGGGGAGAGTTACAGGGGAGAGGAGATGGGGAGAGTTACAGGGGAGAGGAGAGGGGGAGAGTTACAGGGGAGAGGAGAGGGGGAGAGTTACAGGGGAGAGGAGAGGGGGAGAGTTACAGGGGAGAGGAGAGGGGGAGAGGAGAAGAGAGGGGGAGAGGAGAAGAGAGGGGGACAGTTACAGGGGAGAGGATAGGACATGAGTGGAGAGGAGAGGGGGAGAGTTACAGTGGAGAGAAGAGGAGAGGGGGAGAGGAGAAGAGAGGGGGACAGTTACAGGGGAGAGGATAGGACATGAGTGGAGAGGAGAGGGGGAGAGTGATCCATGGTTAAATGGCCATGATGGTTTGGGGTGGGAGTTTAGCCATGGGATGTCTGGTGACCACAGAGAACGTCTCAGCTGAAGGACGGTGTTCTATCAAACCAGGCTAACCCATTGTGATGTCATTCCCAGGGCCTGGTACTGCTGGTAACCTAGCTGGTAACCTAGCTTCATACACTTAAAGGGGAACTTAAGTATTTTATAACTTGAGTCTACAGGCGAGGTATAATCCATGGAAAACAGTTTAGACCACTTTGAGGGTGAGGAACCTTCTAACATCTAGTTGTAAAATACTGAACTTCACCTTTAAAACACTAATAAACAACAAACAAAACAAACAATGGTTAGTATGACTATTAAACAGTTTGTTAATATTTCATTTGCTTGATTAATTCTACCTCTAGAAGGCTTCTAGTGGGAGTCGTGATAGACCAGCAGCTCCTTCTATAGGCCTGAGTGTAGAATCACAGGACACTGCACACTACTGTGGATGTCAATATACAGTGCATTGGGAAAGTATTCAGACCCCTTGACTTTTTTCACATTTTGCTACGTTACAGACTTATTCTAAAATTGATTAAATAGATACAATCTACACACAATACCCCCTAATGACAAACCGAAAACAGGTGTTTAGAAATGTTTGCACATTTATTAAAATAAGAAACAGAAATACCTTATTTACATAAGTATTCAGACCCTTTGCTATGACACTCGAAATTGAGCTCAGGTGCATCCTGTTTCCATTGATCATCCTTGAGGTGTTTCTACAACTTGATTGGAGTCCACTTGTGGTAAATTCAATTGATTGGACATGATTGGGAAAGGCACACACCTGTCTATATAAGGTCCCACAGTTGACAGTGCATGTCGGAGAAAAAACCAAGCCATGAGGTCGAAGGAATTGTCCGTAGAGCTCCGGGACAGGATTGTGTCGAGGCACAGATCTGGGGAAGGATACCAAAAAATGTCTGCAGCATTGAAGGTCCCCAAGAACACAGTGGCCTCCGTCATTCTTAAATGGAAGAAGTTTAGAACCACCAGGACTCTTCCTGGAGCTGGCCGCCGGCCAAACTGAGCAATCGGGGGAGAAGGGCCTTGGTCAGGGAGGTGACCAAGAACCCAATGGTCGCTCTGACAGAGCTCCAGAGTTCCTCTGTGGATATGGGAGAACCTTCCAGAAGGACAACCATCTCTGCAGCACTCCACCAATCAGGCTTTTATGGTAGAGTGGCCAGACGGAAGCCACTCCTCAGTAAAAGGCACGTGACAGCTCGCTTGGAGTTTGCCAAAAGGCACCTAAAGACTCTCAGACCATGAGAAACAAGATTCTCTGGTCTGATGAAACCAAGATTGAACTCTTTGGCATGAATGCCAAGTGTCACGTCCGGAGGAAACCTGGCACTACCCCTACGGTGAAGCATGGTGGTGGCAGCATCATGCTGTGGGGATTTATTTAAGCGGCAGGGATTAGGAGACTAGTCAGGATCGAGGGAAAGATGAACGGAGCAAAGTACACAGAGATCCTTGATGAAAACCTGCTCCAGAGCGCTCAGAACCTCAGACTGGGGCGAAGGTTCACCTTCCAACAGGACAACGACCCTAAGCACACAGTCAAGACAAAGCAGGAGTGGCTTCGGAACAAGTCTCTGAATGTCCTTGAGTGGCCCTGCCAGAGCTCGGACTTGAACCCGATCGAACATCTCTGGAGAGACCTGAAAATAGCTGTGCAGTGACGATTCCCATCCAACCTGACAGACCTTGAGAGGATCTGCAGAGAAGAATGGGAGAAACTCCCCAAATACAGTCCAAGAATTGAGGCTGTAATCGCTGCCAAAGGTGCTTCAACAAAGTACTGACAAAGTACACAACACCCCATAATGACAAAGCAAAAACAGGTTTTTAGAAATGTTAGCAAATTTATAAAAACTAAAAAACGGAAATATGACATTTACATAAGTATTCAGTATTTAACTGAATACTTATGTAAATGTCATATTTCCGTTTTTTAGTTTTTATAAATTTGCTAACATTTCTAAAAACCTGTTTTTGCTTTGTCATTATGGGGTGTTGTGTGTAGATGAATGAGGGAAAAATAAGGCTGTGACGTAACAAAATGTGGAAAAAGTCAAGGGGTCTGAATACTTCCCGAATGGACTGTATATAGCGCTGTGTCAACATACACTATATATACAGCAGTATGTGGACTCCCCTTCAAATTAGTGGATTCGGCTGTTTCAGCCACACCCGTTGCTGACAGGTGTATAAAAAACAGCCATGCAATCTCCATAGACAAACATTGGCAGTAGAATGGCCTTACTGAAGAGCTCAGTAACTTTCAACGTGGCACTGTCATAGGATGCCACCTTTCCAACAAGTCAGTTTGGCAATATCTGCCCTGCTAGAGCTGCCCCGGTCAACTGTAAGTGAGTAAAGCCCCCATTGAATACTGGAGCAGTGGAAACGCGTTCTCTCGAGTGATGAATCATGCTTCACCATCTGGCAGTCCGACGGATGAATCTGGGCTTGGCGGATGCCAGGAGTACGCTACCTGTCCCAATGCATAGTGCCAACTGTAAAGTTTGGTGGAGGAGGAATAATGGTCTGGGGCTGTTTTTAATGGTTCGGGCTAGGCCCCTTAGTTCCAGTGAAGGGAAATTATGTCAAGAACAGCTCAAATAAGCAAAGAGAAATGACAGTCCATCATTACTTTAAGACATGAAGGTCAGTCAACACGGAACATTTCAAGAACTTCGAAAGTTTCTTCAAGTGCAGTTGCAAAAACCATCAAGCGCTATGATGAAACTGGTTCTCATGAGGACCGCCACAGGAATGGAAGACCCAGAGTTACCTCTGCTGCAGAGGATAAGTTCATTAGAATTACCAGCCTAAGAAATTGCAGCCCAAATAAGTGCATCACAGAGTTCAAGTAACAGACACATCTCAACATCAACTGTTCAGAGGAGACTGTGTGAAATCAGGCCTTCATGGTCGAATTGCAGCAAAGAAACCACTACTAAAGGACACCAATAAGAAGAAGAGACTTGCTTGGGCCAAGAAACACAAGTAATGGATATTAGGCCTGTGGACATTTGTCCTTTGGTCTGGAGTCCAAATTGGAGATTTTTGGTTCCAACCGCCGTGTCTTTGAGACGTGGTGTGGGTGAACGGATGATCTCCGCATGTGTAGTTCCCACCGTGAAGCATGGAGGAGGAGGTGTTATGGTGTGGGGGTGCTTTGCTGCTGACACTGTCTGTGATTTATTTAGAATTCAAGGCACACTTAACCAGCATGGCTACCACAGCATTCTGCAGCGATACGCCATCCCATCTGGTTTGGGCTTAATGGGACTATCAATTGTTTTTCAACAGGACAATGACCCAACACACCTCCAGGCTGTGTAAGGGCTATTTGACCAAGAAGGAGAGTGATGGAGTGCTGCATCAGATGACCTGGCCTCCACAATCACCCAACCTCAACCCAATTGAGATGGTTTGGGATGAGTTGTACCGCAGAGTGAAGGAAAAGCCGGTAACAAGTGCTCAGCATATGTGAGAACTCCTTCAAGACTATAAATACTTATTTTCCACCTACAATGTGATTTTCTGGATTTTTTCCCCTCAATTTGTCTGTCATAGTTGACTTGTACCTATGATGAAAATTACAGGCCTCTCCCATCTTTTTAAGTGGGAGAACTTGCACAATTGGTGGCTGACTAAATACTTTTTTTCCCTTTGTTTAACACTTTTTTGTTTACTACATGATTCCATATGTGTTATTTCATAGTTTTGATGTCTTCACTATTATTCTACAATGTAGAAAATAGTAAAAATAAAGAAAAACCCTGGATTGAGTAGGTGGTCTAAAACTTTTGACTGGTACTGTATATACAGTGCATTCAGATAGTATTCAGACCCCTTGACTTTTTCCACATTTTGTTACGTTACAGCCTTATTCTAAAATGGATTACATTATTTTCCCCCCTCATCAATCTACGCACAATACCCCATAATGCCAAAGCAAAAACAGGTTTTTAGAAATGTTTGCAAATGTAAAAAAAAAAAACTGAAATATCTCATTTGCATAAATTTTCAGACCCTTTACTCAGTACTTTTTTGAAGCACCTTTGGCAGCGATTACAGCCTCGAGTCTTCTTGGGTATGATGCTACAAGCTTGGCACACCTGTATTTGGGGAGTTTCTCACATTCTTCTCTGCAGATCCTCTCAAGCTCTGTCAGGTTGGATGGGGCCCCTCAAGGACATCGAGACTTGTCCCGAAATAGCTGCACAGCTATTTTCAGGTCTCTCCAAAGATCAGGTTTATGTCCGAGCTCTGGCTGGGCCCCTCAAGGACATCGAGACTTGTCCCGAAGCCACTCCTGCGTTGTTTTGGCTGTTTGCTTAGAGTCGTTGTCCTGTTGGAAGGTGAACCTTCGCCCCAGTCTGAGGTCCTGAGCACTCTGGAGCAGGTTTTCATCAAGGACTTCTCTGTACTTTGCTCCGTTCATCTTTCCCTCAATCCTGACTAGTCTCTCAGTCCCTGCCGCTGAAAAACATCCCCACAGCATGATGCTGCCACCACCATGCTTCACCGTAGGGATGGTGCCAGGTTTCCTCCAGACGTGACGCTTAGCATTCATGCCAAAGAGTTCAATCTTGGTTTCATCAGACCAGAGAATCTTGTTTCTCATGGTCTGAGAGTATTTAAGTGCCTTTTGGCGAACTCCAAGCGGGCTGTCATGTGCCTTTTACTGAGGAGTGGCTTCTGTCTGGCCACTCTACCATAAAGGCCTGATTTGTGGAGTGCTGCAGAGATAGTAGTCCTTCTGGAAGGTTCTCCCATCTCCACAGAGGAACTCTAGAGCTCTGTCAGAGTGACCATTGGGTTCTTGGTCACCTCCCAGACCAAGGCCCTTCTCCCCCGATTGCTCAGTTTGGCCGGGCGGCCAACTCTAGGAAGCGTCTTGATGGTTCTAAACCTCTTCCATTTAAGAATGATGGAGGCCACTGTGTTCTTGGGGACCTTCAATGCTGCAGACATTTTTGTGCCTCGACACAATCCTGTCTCGGAGCTCTACGGACAATTCTTTCGACCTCATGGCTTGGTTTTTGCTCTGACATGCACTGTCAACTGTGGGACCTTATATAGACAGGTGTGTGCCTTTCCAAATCATGTCCAATCAATTGAATTTACCACAAGTGGACTCCAATCAAGTTGTAGAAACACCTCAAGGATGATCAATGGAAACAGGATGCACCTGAGCTCAATTTCGAGTCTCATAGCAAAGGGTCTGAATACTTATGTAAATAAGGTATTTTCTGTTTTTTAATTTGTAATACATTTGCAAACATTTCTAAAAACCTGTTTTCACTTTGTCAGTATGGGGTATTGTGTGTAGATTGATGAGGAAAATGTTTTATTTAATCAATTTTAGAATAAGGCTGTAACGTAACAAAATGTGGAAAAAGTCAAGGGGTCTGAATACTTTCCGAATGCACTGTATAGTGTGTGTGTGTGTTTTATCCAGTGTGTGTGTGTGTTTATCCAGTGTGTGTGTGTATGTGTGTGTGTGTGTGTATCCAGTGTGTGCCCTACCTCAGTAGCGTACAGTATATCCATGATCTTGGAGAGTGTTGGGCTGACGTTGGTTTCATTCTCCTGACAGATCAACTCGATGTCTCTCAGCTTACTGAAGTAGAAATCTCTTTCCTTCTTCAGACCATCCACCAACAGCTTCAGATCCAACATCTACACACACAGAGGGAGCTGTGTACATGTTCATCTCTACAGAGGGAGCTGTGTTCATGTTCATCTCTACAGAGGGAGCTGTGTTCATGTTCATCTCTACAGAGGGAGCTGTGTTCATGTTCATCTCTACAGAGGGAGCTGTGTTCATGTTCATCTCTACAGAGGGAGCTGTGTTCATGTTCATCTCTACAGAGGGAGCTGTGTTCATGTTCATCTCTACAGAGGGAGCTGTGTTCATGTTCATCTCTACAGAGGGAGCTGTGTTCATGTTCATCTCTACAGAGGGAGCTGTGTTCATGTTCATCTCTACAGAGGGAGCTGTGTTCATGTGTCATTTTGAAATCAAGGAGGTATTTGTTTTCAGGAGTGTGTCCATGTGTACTTCAATTTTACTATGTGTG
Organism: Coregonus lavaretus; assembly: GCF_964263955.1. NCBI lineage: Eukaryota > Metazoa > Chordata > Actinopteri > Salmoniformes > Salmonidae > Coregonus > Coregonus lavaretus. Next base: position 12,017 of record NW_028160759.1, read on the forward strand.
TGTAGAAGTGAGAATAAGTGTGTAGGAGTGAGAATATAAATGTGTGTGTAGGAGTGAGAATACGTGTGTGTAGGAGTGAGAATACGTGTGTGTAGGAGTGAGAATACGTGTGTGTAGGAGTGAGAATACGTGTGTGTAGGAGTGAGAATACGTGTGTGTAGGAGTGAGAATACGTGTGTGTAGGAGTGAGAATACGTGTGTGTAGGAGTGAGAATACGTGTGTGTAGGAGTGAGAATACGTGTGTGTAGGAGTGAGAATACATGTGTGTAGGAGTGAGAATACGTGTGTGTAGGAGTGAGAATATAAATGTGTGTGTAGGAGTGAGAATACGTGTGTGTAGGAGTGAGAATACGTGTGTGTAGGAGTGAGAATATAAATGTGTGTGTAGGAGTGAGAATACGTGTGTGTAGGAGTGAGAATATAAATGTGTGTGTAGGAGTGAGAATACGTGTGTGTAGGAGTGAGAATATAAATGTGTGTGTAGTAGTGAGAATAAGTGTGTGTAGGAGTGAGAATACGTGTGTAGGAGTGAGAATACGTGTGTGTGTAGGAGTGAGAATACGTGTGTGTAGGAGTGAGAATACGTGTGTGTAGGAGTGAGAATACGTGTGTGTAGGAGTGAGAATACGTGTGTGTAGGAGTGAGAATACGTGTGTGTAGGAGTGAGAATACGTGTGTGTAGGAGTGAGAATACGTGTGTAGGAGTGAGAATACGTGTGTAGGAGTGAGAATACGTGTGTAGGAGTGAGAATACGTGTGTAGGAGTGAGAATACGTGTGTGTAGGAGTGAGAATACGTGTGTGTAGGAGTGAGAATACGTGTGTGTAGGAGTGAGAATACGTGTGTGTAGGAGTGAGAATACGTGTGTGTAGGAGTGAGAATACGTGTGTAGGAGTGAGAATACGTGTGTGTAGGAGTGAGAATACGTGTGTAGGAGTGAGAATACGTGTGTGTAGGAGTGAGAATACGTGTGTGTAGGAGTGAGAATACGTGTGTGTAGGAGTGAGAATACGTGTGTAGGAGTGAGAATACGTGTGTGTAGGAGTGAGAATACGTGTGTAGGAGTGAGAATACGTGTGTAGGAGTGAGAATACGTGTGTGTAGGAGTGAGAATACGTGTGTGTAGGAGTGAGAATACGTGTGTGTAGGAGTGAGAATACGTGTGTGTAGGAGTGAGAATACGTGTGTGTAGGAGTGAGAATACGTGTGTAGGAGTGAGAATACGTGTGTAGGAGTGAGAATACGTGTGTGTAGGAGTGAGAATACGTGTGTGTAGGAGTGAGAATACGTGTGTGTAGGAGTGAGAATACGTGTGTGTAGGAGTGAGAATACGTGTGTGTAGGAGTGAGAATACGTGTGTGTAGGAGTGAGAATACGTGTGTGTAGGAGTGAGAATACGTGTGTGTAGGAGTGAGAATACGTGTGTGTAGGAGTGAGAATACGTGTGTGTAGGAGTGAGAATACGTGTGTGTAGGAGTGAGAATACGTGTGTGTAGGAGTGAGAATACGTGTGTGTAGGAGTGAGAATACGTGTGTGTAGGAGTGAGAATACGTGTGTAGGAGTGAGAATACGTGTGTGTAGGAGTGAGAATACGTGTGTGTAGGAGTGAGAATACGTGTGTAGGAGTGAGAATACGTGTGTGTAGGAGTGAGAATACGTGTGTGTAGGAGTGAGAATACGTGTGTGTAGGAGTGAGAATACGTGTGTGTAGGAGTGAGAATACGTGTGTGTAGGAGTGAGAATACGTGTGTAGGAGTGAGAATACGTGTGTGTAGGAGTGAGAATACGTGTGTAGGAGTGAGAATACGTGTGTGTAGGAGTGAGAATACGTGTGTGTAGGAGTGAGAATACGTGTGTAGGAGTGAGTATACGTGTGTGTAGGAGTGAGAATACGTGTGTGTAGGAGTGAGAATACGTGTGTGTAGGAGTGAGAATACGTGTGTGTAGGAGTGAGAATACGTGTGTGTAGGAGTGAGAATACGTGTGTAGGAGTGAGAATACGTGTGTGTAGGAGTGAGAATACGTGTGTAGGAGTGAGAATACGTGTGTGTAGGAGTGAGAATACGTGTGTGTAGGAGTGAGAATACGTGTGTAGGAGTGAGTATACGTGTGTGTAGGAGTGAGAATACGTGTGTGTAGGAGTGAGAATACGTGTGTGTAGGAGTGAGAATACGTGTGTGTAGGAGTGAGAATACGTGTGTGTAGGAGTGAGAATACGTGTGTAGGAGTGAGAATACGTGTGTGTAGGAGTGAGAATACGTGTGTAGGAGTGAGAATACGTGTGTGTAGGAGTGAGAATACGTGTGTGTAGGAGTGAGAATACGTGTGTAGGAGTGAGAATACGTGTGTGTAGGAGTGAGAATACGTGTGTAGGAGTGAGAATACGTGTGTGTAGGAGTGAGAATACGTGTGTAGGAGTGAGAATACGTGTGTGTAGGAGTGAGAATACGTGTGTAGGAGTGAGAATACGTGTGTAGGAGTGAGTATATATACAGTTCCAGTCAAAGATTCGGACACACTCCTGAAAACAAATATCTCATCCCAGGTTTTCTTCTATTTTTTAAAACTATTTTCTACATCGTAGAATAATAGTGAAGATATCAAAACTATGAAATAACACATATGGAATCATGTAGTAACCAAAGAAGTGTTAAACAAATCAAAATATATTTTATATTTGAGATTCTTCAAAGTAGCCACCCTTTGCCTTGATGACAGCTTTGTGAGAGTATATATATGTGTGTAGGAGTGAGAATATATACAGTTGAAGTCGGAAGTTTACATACACTTCGGTTGGAGTCATTAAAACTTGTTTTTCAACCACTCCACAAATGTCTTGTTAGCAAACTATAGTTTTGGCAAGTCGGTTAGGACATCTACTTTGTGCATGACACAAGTCATTTTTCCAACAATTGTTTACAGACAGATTATTTCACTTATAATTCACTGTATCACAATTCCAGTGGGTCAGAAGTTTACATAAACTAAATTGACTGTGCCTTTAAACAGCTTGGAAAATTCCAGAAAATGATGTCATGGCTTTAGAAGCTTCTGATAGGCTAATTGACATAATTTGAGTCAATTGGAGGTGTACCTGTGGATATATTTCAAGGCCTACCTTCAAACTCAGTGGCTCTTTGCTTGACATCATGGGAAAATCAAAAGAAATCAGCCAAGACCTCCACAAGTCTGGTTCATCCTTGGGAGCAATTTCCAAATGCCTGAAGGTACCACGTTCATCTGTACAAACAATAGTACGCTAGTATAAACACCATGGGACCACGCAGCCGTCATACCGCTCAGGAAGGAGACGCGTTCTGTCTCCTAGAGATGAATGTACTTTGGTTCGAAAAGTGCAAATCAATCCCAGAACAACAGCAAAGGACCTTGTGAAGATGCTGGAGGAAACAGGTACAAAAGTATCTATATCCACAGTAAAACGAGTCCTATATCGACATAAGCTGAAAGGCCGCTCAGCAAGGAAGAAGCCACTGCTCCAAAACTGCCATAAAAAAGCCAGACTACGATTTGCAACTGCACATGGGGACAAAGATCGTACTTTATGGATAAATGTCCTCTGGTCTGATGAAACAAAAATAGAACTGTTTGGCCATAATGACCATCGTTATGTTTGGAGGAAAAAGGGGGATCTTGCAAGCTGAAGAACACCATCCCAACCGTGAAGCACGGGGGTGGCAGCATCATGCTCTGGGGGTGCTTTGCTGCAGGAGGGACTGGTGCACTTAACAAAATAGATGGCATCATGAGGAAGGAAAATTATGTGGATATATTGAAGCTACATCTCAAGACATCAGTCAGGAATTTAAAGCTTGGTCGCAAATGGGTCTTCCAAATGGACAATGACCCCAAGCATACTTCCAAAGTTGTGGCAAAATGGCTTAAGGTCAACAAAGTCAAGGTATTGGAGTGGCCATCACAAAGCCCTGACCTCAATCCTATAGAACATTTGTGGGCAGAACTGAAAAAGCGTGTGCGAGCAAGGAGGCCTACAAACCTGACTCCATTACACCAGCTCTGTCAGGATGAATGGGCCAAAATTCACCCAACTTATTGTGGGAAGCTTGTGGAAGGCTATCTGAAATGTTTGACCCAAGTTCAACAATTTAAAGGCAACGCTACCAAATACTAATTGAGTGTATGTAAACTTCTGACCCACTGGGAATGTGATGAAAGAAATAAAAGCTGAAATAAATCACTCTCTCTACTATTATTCTGACATTTCACATTCTTAAAATAAAGTGGTGATCCTAACTGACCTAAGACAGGGAATTTTTACTAGGATTGTAAGGTGTATGTAAACTTCAACTGTATGTGTGTGTAGGAGTGAGAATATATATATGTGTGTAGGAGTGAGAGTATATATATATGTGTGTAGGAGTGAGTATATATATGTGTGTAGGAGTGAGTATATATATGTGTGTAGGAGTGAGTATATATGTGTGTGTAGGAGTGAGAGTATATATATGTGTGTAGGAGTGAGTATATATATGTGTGTAGGAGTGAGTATATATGTGTGTGTAGGAGTGAGTATATATGTGTGTGTAGGAGTGAGAATATATATATATGTGTGTAGGAGTGAGAGTATATATATATGTGTGTAGGAGTGAGAGTATATATATATGTGTGTAGGAGTGAGTATATATATGTGTGTAGGAGTGAGTATTTATATGTGTGTAGGAGTGAGTATATATGTGTGTGTAGGAGTGAGTATATATGTGTGTGTAGGAGTGAGTATATATGTGTGTGTAGGAGTGAGAGTATATATATATGTGTGTAGGAGTGAGTATATATATGTGTGTGTAGGAGTGAGTATATATATGTGTGTAGGAGTGAGTATATATGTGTGTGTAGGAGTGAGTATATATATGTGTGTGTAGGAGTGAGAGTATATATATATGTGTGTAGGAGTGAGTATATATGTGTGTGTAGGAGTGAGTATATATATGTGTGTAGGAGTGAGTATATATGTGTGTGTAGGAGTGAGTATATATGTGTGTGTAGGAGTGAGTATATATGTGTGTGTAGGAGTGAGAGTATATATATGTGTGTAGGAGTGAGTATATATGTGTGTGTGTAGGAGTGAGTATATATGTGTGTGTAGGAGTGAGTATATATGTGTGTGTAGGAGTGAGTATATATGTGTGTGTAGGAGTGAGAGTATATATATATGTGTGTAGGAGTGAGTATATATGTGTGTGTAGGAGTGAGTATATATGTGTGTAGGAGTGAGTATATATATGTGTGTAGGAGTGAGTATATATATGTGTAGGAGTGAGTATATATATGTGTGTAGGAGTGAGAGTATATATATATATGTGTGTAGGAGTGAGTATATATATGTGTGTAGGAGTGAGAGTATATATATGTGTGTATGAGTGAGTATATATGTGTGTGTAGGAGTGAGAGTATATATATGTGTGTAGGAGTGAGTATATATGTGTGTGTAGGAGTGAGTATATATGTGTGTGTAGGAGTGAGTATATATGTGTGTGTAGGAGTGAGAGTATATATATATATGTGTGTAGGAGTGAGTATATATGTGTGTAGGAGTGAGTATATATGTGTGTGTAGGAGTGAGTATATATGTGTGTGTAGGAGTGAGTATATATGTGTGTGTAGGAGTGAGTATATATGTGTGTGTAGGAGTGAGAGTATATATATATATGTGTGTAGGAGTGAGTATATATGTGTGTGTAGGAGTGAGTATATATGTGTGTGTAGGAGTGAGTATATATGTGTGTGTAGGAGTGAGTATATATGTGTGTGTAGGAGTGAGTATATATGTGTGTGTAGGAGTGAGTATATATGTGTGTGTAGGAGTGAGTATATATATATGTGTGTGTAGGAGTGAGTATATATGTGTGTGTAGGAGTGAGTATATATGTGTGTGTAGGAGTGAGTATATATATGTGTGTAGGAGTGAGAGTATATGTGTGTGTAGGAGTGAGAGTATATATATATGTGTGTAGGAGTGAGTATATATGTGTGTGTAGGAGTGAGTATATATATGTGTAGGAGTGAGTATATATGTGTGTGTAGGAGTGAGAGTATATATATATGTGTGTAGGAGTGAGTATATATGTGTGTGTAGGAGTGAGTATATATGTGTGTGTAGGAGTGAGTATATGTATGTGTAGGAGTGAGTATATATATGTGTGTAGGAGTGAGAGTATATGTGTGTGTAGGAGTGAGTATATATGTGTGTGTAGGAGTGAGTATATATGTGTGTGTAGGAGTGAGTATATATGTGTGTGTAGGAGTGAGTATATATGTGTGTGTAGGAGTGAGTATATATATATGTGTAGGAGTGAGTATATATATGTGTGTAGGAGTGAGAGTATATATGTGTGTGTAGGAGTGAGTATATATATGTGTGTAGGAGTGAGAGTATATATATGTGTGTAGGAGTGAGTATATATGTGTGTGTAGGAGTGAGAGTATATGTGTGTGTAGGAGTGAGTATATATGTGTGTGTAGGAGTGAGAGTATATATATGTGTGTAGGAGTGAGTATATATATGTGTGTAGGAGTGAGTATATATGTGTGTGTAGGAGTGAGTATATATGTGTGTGTAGGAGTGAGTATATATGTGTGTGTAGGAGTGAGTATATATATGTGTAGGAGTGAGTATATATATGTGTAGGAGTGAGTATATATGTGTGTGTAGGAGTGAGTATATATATATATGTGTAGGAGTGAGTATATATGTGTGTGTAGGAGTGAGTATATATGTGTGTGTAGGAGTGAGTATATATATGTGTGTGTAGGAGTGAGTATATATGTGTGTGTAGGAGTGAGTATATATATGTGTAGGAGTGAGTATATATATGTGTAGGAGTGAGTATATATGTGTGTGTAGGAGTGAGTATATATATATGTGTAGGAGTGAGTATATATGTGTGTGTAGGAGTGAGTATATATGTGTGTGTAGGAGTGAGTATATATGTGTGTGTAGGAGTGAGTATATATATGTGTAGGAGTGAGTATATATATGTGTAGGAGTGAGTATATATGTGTGTGTAGGAGTGAGTATATATATATATGTGTAGGAGTGAGTATATATGTGTGTGTAGGAGTGAGTATATATGTGTGTGTAGGAGTGAGTATATATATGTGTGTGTAGGAGTGAGTATATATGTGTGTGTAGGAGTGAGTATATATATGTGTAGGAGTGAGTATATATATGTGTAGGAGTGAGTATATATGTGTGTGTAGGAGTGAGTATATATATATATATGTGTAGGAGTGAGTATATATGTGTGTGTAGGAGTGAGTATATATGTGTGTGTAGGAGTGAGTATATATGTGTGTGTAGGAGTGAGTATATATATGTGTGTAGGAGTGAGTATATATGTGTGTGTAGGAGTGAGTATATATATGTGTAGGAGTGAGTATATATGTGTGTGTAGGAGTGAGTATATATATATATATATATGTGTAGGAGTGAGTATATATGTGTGTGTAGGAGTGAGTATATATGTGTGTGTACCTGCTGGTTCAGTTCTAGGATCTCAGCGTCTGATGCTCCGTTTGCTCTCGTGGGCGTCACCCTGCGGTTGGGGGCAGAGTTGATCTGCCTCGGGTGGGCGTGGGCTGTCTTGGTCACCGTGGGAGATGTCCTCTGGGGGCCTGGACACACAGCCAATCAGAACCAAGCCTATCAACAGCACCCAATCAACATCACAGCCTGGACATTCAGCAGCCAACCAGATTCATCGACCCTGATACGCAATGCTGCGTTCATGTGAACAGTTTACGAGGTCAAAAACTCGTAGTTAAAGTCTTACTCCAGTCTCAATTACAATTGGAACCATGTAGGGGTCATGTCTGGAATGTGTTAGAGGCCATCTGTTGCAATTCTCCCGGAGAATCTGATGGACCTTGTCGGTCGACCTCCTTTGGCACTAGCAAATTACAAGCCAATCACCACAGAATGAGGGGCGTTCCCAAAGCATATTTTTGGTGACCACGTAGACAGAAAGCGCATACAGTGTTGAATTTTTATAAAAGGCAGGCAATATCATTACATTACATTTTAGTCATTTAGCAATATCATTACATTACATTTTAGTCATTTAGCAATATCATTTCATTTCTCCGAAAATGTTGTGGGTAACAGCGCAACGCTCCAGGTTAGGGGAGACTGGGGCTGTCATCCTGTTAACTCCTTAGGTTAGGGGAGACTGGGGCTGTCATCCTGTTAACTCCTTAGGTTAGGGGAGACTGGGGCTGTCATCCTGTTAACTCCTTAGGTTAGGGGAGACTGGGGCTGTCATCCTGTTAACTCCTTAGGTTAGAGGAGACTGGGGCTGTCATCCTGTTAACTCCTTAGGTTAGAGGAGAATGGGGCTGTCATCCTGTTAACTCCTTAGGTTAGGAGAGACTGGGGCTGTCATCCTGTTAACTCCTTAGGTTAGAGGAGACTGGGGCTGTCATCCTGTTAACTCCTTAGGTTAGAGGAGACTGGGGCTGTCATCCTGTTAACTCCTTAGGTTAGAGGAGACTGGGGCTGTCATCCTGTTAACTCCTTAGGTTAGGGGAGACTGGGGCTGTCATCCTGTTAACTCCTTAGGTTAGGGGAGACTGGGGCTGTCATCCTGTTAACTCCTTAGGTTAGAGGAGACTGGGGCTGTCATCCTGTTAACTCCTTAGGTTAGAGGAGACTGGGGCTGTCATCCTGTTAACTCCTTAGGTTAGGGGAGACTGGGGCTGTCATCCTGTTAACTCCTTAGGTTAGGGGAGACTGGGGCTGTCATCCTGTTAACTCCTTAGGTTAGAGGAGAATGGGGCTGTCATCCTGTTAACTCCTTAGGTTAGGGGAGACTGGGGCTGTCATCCTGTTAACTCCTTAGGTTAGGGGAGACTGGGGCTGTCATCCTGTTAACTCCTTAGGTTAGAGGAGACTGGGGCTGTCATCCTGTTAACTCCTCAGGTTAGAGGAGACTGGGGCTGTCATCCTGTTAACTCCTTAGGTTAGAGGAGACTGGGGCTGTCATCCTGTTAACTCCTTAGGTTAGGGGAGACTGGGGCTGTCATCCTGTTAACTCCTTAGGTTAGAGGAGACTGGGGCTGTCATCCTGTTAACTCCTTAGGTTAGAGGAGACTGGGGCTGTCATCCTGTTAACTCCTTAGGTTAGGGGAGACTGGGGCTGTCATCCTGTTAACTCCTTAGGTTAGGGGAGACTGGGGCTGTCATCCTGTTAACTCCTTAGGTTAGAGGAGACTGGGGCTGTCATCCTGTTAACTCCTTAGGTTAGAGGAGACTGGGTCTGTCATCCTGTTAACTCCTTAGGTTAGGGGAGACTGGGGCTGTCATCCTGTTAACTCCTTAGGTTAGAGGAGACTGGGGCTGTCATCCTGTTAACTCCTTAGGTTAGAGGAGACTGTGGCTGTCATCCTGTTAACTCCTTAGGTTAGAGGAGACTGGGGCTGTCATCCTGTTAACTCCTTAGGTTAGAGGAGACGGGCTGTCATCCTGTTAACTCCTTAGGTTAGGGGAGACTGGGGCTGTCATCCTGTTAACTCCTTAGGTTAGAGGAGACTGGGGCTGTCATCCTGTTAACTCCTTAGGTTAGAGGAGACTGGGGCTGTCATCCTGTTAACTCCTTAGGTTAGGGGAGACTGGGGCTGTCATCCTGTTAACTCCTTAGGTTAGAGGAGACTGGGGCTGTCATCCTGTTAACTCCTTAGGTTAGGGGAGACTGGGGCTGTCATCCTGTTAACTCCTTAGGTTAGGGGAGACTGGGGCTGTCATCCTGTTAACTCCTTAGGTTAGAGGAGACTGGGGCTGTCATCCTGTTAACTCCTTAGGTTAGAGGAGACTGGGGCTGTCATCCTGTTAACTCCTTAGGTAAGGGGAGATTGGGGCTGTCATCCTGTTAACTCCTTAGGTTAGGGGAGACTGGGGCTGTCATCCTGTTAACTCCTTAGGTTAGAGGAGACTGGGGCTGTCATCCTGTTAACTCCTTAGGTTAGAGGAGACTGGGGCTGTCATCCTGTTAACTCCTTAGGTTAGGGGAGACTGGGGCTGTCATCCTGTTAACTCCTTAGGTTAGAGGAGACTGGGGCTGTCATCCTGTTAACTCCTTAGGTTAGAGGAGACTGGGGCTGTCATCCTGTTAACTCCTTAGGTTAGAGGAGACTGGGGCTGTCATCCTGTTAACTCCTTAGGTTAGAGGAGACTGGGGCTGTCATCCTGTTAACTCCTTAGGTTAGAGGAGACTGGGGCTGTCATCCTGTTAACTCCGTAGGTTAGGGGAGACTGGGGCTGTCATCCTGTTAACTCCTTAGGTTAGAGGAGCCTGGGGCTGTCATCCTGTTAACTCCTTAGGTTAGAGGAGACTGGGGCTGTCATCCTGTTAACTCCTTAGGTTAGAGGAGACTGGGGCTGTCATCCTGTTAACTCCTTAGGTTAGGGGAGACTGGGGCTGTCATCCTGTTAACTCCTTAGGTTAGGGGAGACTGGGGCTGTCATCCTGTTAACTCCTTAGGTTAGAGGAGACTGGGGCTGTCATCCTGTTAACTCCTTAGGTTAGGGGAGACTGGGCTGTCATCCTGTTAACTCCTTGGGTTAGGGGAGACTGGGGCTGTCATCCTGTTAACTCCTTAGGTTAGAGGAGACTGGGGCTGTCAACCTGTTAACTCCTTAGGTTAGAGGAGACTGGGGCTGTCATCCTGTTAACTCCTTAGGTTAGGGGAGACTGGGGCTGTCATCCTGTTAACTCCTTAGGTTAGGGGAGACTGGGCTGTCATCCTGTTAACTCCTTAGGTTAGAGGAGACTGGGGCTGTCATCCTGTTAACTCCTTAGGTTAGGGGAGACTGGGCTGTCATCCTGTTAACTCCTTAGGTTAGGGGAGACTGGGGCTGTCATCCTGTTAACTCCTTAGGTTAGAGGAGACTGGGGCTGTCATCCTGTTAACTCCTTAGGTTAGAGGAGACTGGGGCTGTCATCCTGTTAACTCCTTAGGTTAGGGGAGACTGGGGCTGTCATCCTGTTAACTCCTTAGGTTAGGGGAGACTGGTGCTGTCATCCTGTTAACTCCTTAGGTTAGAGGAGACTGGGGCTGTCATCCTGTTAACTCCTTAGGTTAGAGGAGACTGGGGCTGTCATCCTGTTAACTCCTTAGGTTAGAGGAGACTGGGGCTGTCATCCTGTTAACTCCTTAGGTTAGGGGAGACTGGGGCTGTCATCCTGTTAACTCCTTAGGTTAGGGGAGACTGGGGCTGTCATCCTGTTAACTCCTTAGGTTAGAGGAGACTGGGGCTGTCATCCTGTTAACTCCTTAGGTTAGAGGAGACTGGGGCTGTCATCCTGTTAACTCCTTAGGTTAGGGGAGACTGGGGCTGTCATCCTGTTAACTCCTTAGGTTAGAGGAGACTGGGGCTGTCATCCTGTTAACTCCTTAGGTTAGAGGAGACTGTGGCTGTCATCCTGTTAACTCCTTAGGTTAGAGGAGACTGGGGCTGTCATCCTGTTAACTCCTTAGGTTAGAGGAGACTGGGGCTGTCATCCTGTTAACTCCTTAGGTTAGGGGAGACTGGGGCTGTCATCCTGTTAACTCCTTAGGTTAGAGGAGACTGGGGCTGTCATCCTGTTAACTCCTTAGGTTAGAGGAGACTGGGGCTGTCATCCTGTTAACTCCTTAGGTTAGGGGAGACTGGGGCTGTCATCCTGTTAACTCCTTAGGTTAGAGGAGACTGGGGCTGTCATCCTGTTAACTCCTTAGGTTAGGGGAGACTGGGGCTGTCATCCTGTTAACTCCTTAGGTTAGAGGAGACTGGGGCTGTCAACCTGTTAACTCCTTAGGTTAGAGGAGACTGGGGCTGTCATCCTGTTAACTCCTTAGGTTAGGGGAGACTGGGGCTGTCATCCTGTTAACTCCTTAGGTTAGGGGAGACTGGGCTGTCATCCTGTTAACTCCTTAGGTTAGAGGAGACTGGGGCTGTCATCCTGTTAACTCCTTAGGTTAGGGGAGACTGGGCTGTCATCCTGTTAACTCCTTAGGTTAGGGGAGACTGGGGCTGTCATCCTGTTAACTCCTTAGGTTAGAGGAGACTGGGGCTGTCATCCTGTTAACTCCTTAGGTTAGAGGAGACTGGGGCTGTCATCCTGTTAACTCCTTAGGTTAGGGGAGACTGGGGCTGTCATCCTGTTAACTCCTTAGGTTAGGGGAGACTGGTGCTGTCATCCTGTTAACTCCTTAGGTTAGAGGAGACTGGGGCTGTCATCCTGTTAACTCCTTAGGTTAGAGGAGACTGGGGCTGTCATCCTGTTAACTCCTTAGGTTAGAGGAGACTGGGGCTGTCATCCTGTTAACTCCTTAGGTTAGGGGAGACTGGGGCTGTCATCCTGTTAACTCCTTAGGTTAGGGGAGACTGGGGCTGTCATCCTGTTAACTCCTTAGGTTAGAGGAGACTGGGGCTGTCATCCTGTTAACTCCTTAGGTTAGAGGAGACTGGGGCTGTCATCCTGTTAACTCCTTAGGTTAGGGGAGACTGGGGCTGTCATCCTGTTAACTCCTTAGGTTAGAGGAGACTGGGGCTGTCATCCTGTTAACTCCTTAGGTTAGAGGAGACTGTGGCTGTCATCCTGTTAACTCCTTAGGTTAGAGGAGACTGGGGCTGTCATCCTGTTAACTCCTTAGGTTAGAGGAGACTGGGGCTGTCATCCTGTTAACTCCTTAGGTTAGGGGAGACTGGGGCTGTCATCCTGTTAACTCCTTAGGTTAGAGGAGACTGGGGCTGTCATCCTGTTAACTCCTTAGGTTAGAGGAGACTGGGGCTGTCATCCTGTTAACTCCTTAGGTTAGGGGAGACTGGGGCTGTCATCCTGTTAACTCCTTAGGTTAGAGGAGACTGGGGCTGTCATCCTGTTAACTCCTTAGGTTAGGGGAGACTGGGGCTGTCATCCTGTTAACTCCTTAGGTTAGAGGAGACTGGGGCTGTCATCCTGTTAACTCCTTAGGTTAGAGGAGACTGGGGCTGTCATCCTGTTAACTCCTTAGGTTAGGGGAGACTGGGGCTGTCATCCTGTTAACTCCTTAGGTTAGGGGAGACTGGGGCTGTCATCCTGTTAACTCCTTAGGTTAGAGGAGACTGGGGCTGTCATCCTGTTAACTCCTTAGGTTAGAGGAGACTGGGGCTGTCATCCTGTTAACTCCTTAGGTTAGGGGAGACTGGGGCTGTCATCCTGTTAACTCCTTAGGTTAGAGGAGACTGGGGCTGTCATCCTGTTAACTCCTTAGGTTAGAGGAGACTGGGGCTGTCATCCTGTTAACTCCTTAGGTTAGAGGAGACTGGGGCTGTCATCCTGTTAACTCCTTAGGTTAGAGGAGACTGGGGCTGTCATCCTGTTAACTCCTTAGGTTAGAGGAGACTGGGGCTGTCATCCTGTTAACTCCGTAGGTTAGGGGAGACTGGGGCTGTCATCCTGTTAACTCCTTAGGTTAGAGGAGCCTGGGGCTGTCATCCTGTTAACTCCTTAGGTTAGAGGAGACTGGGGCTGTCATCCTGTTAACTCCTTAGGTTAGAGGAGACTGGGGCTGTCATCCTGTTAACTCCTTAGGTTAGGGGAGACTGGGGCTGTCATCCTGTTAACTCCTTAGGTTAGGGGAGACTGGGGCTGTCATCCTGTTAACTCCTTAGGTTAGAGGAGACTGGGGCTGTCATCCTGTTAACTCCTTAGGTTAGAGGAGACTGGGGCTGTCATCCTGTTAACTCCTTAGGTTAGGGGAGACTGGGGCTGTCATCCTGTTAACTCCTTAGGTTAGGGGAGACTGGGGCTGTCATCCTGTTAACTCCTTAGGTTAGAGGAGAATGGGGCTGTCATCCTGTTAACTCCTTAGGTTAGGGGAGACTGGGGCTGTCATCCTGTTAACTCCTTAGGTTAGGGGAGACTGGGGCTGTCATCCTGTTAACTACTTAGGTTAGAGGAGACTGGGGCTGTCATCCTGTTAACTCCTCAGGTTAGAGGAGACTGGGGCTGTCATCCTGTTAACTCCTTAGGTTAGAGGAGACTGGGGCTGTCATCCTGTTAACTCCTTAGGTTAGGGGAGACTGGGGCTGTCATCCTGTTAACTCCTTAGGTTAGAGGAGACTGGGGCTGTCATCCTGTTAACTCCTTAGGTTAGAGGAGACTGGGGCTGTCATCCTGTTAACTCCTTAGGTTAGGGGAGACTGGGGCTGTCATCCTGTTAACTCCTTAGGTTAGGGGAGACTGGGGCTGTCATCCTGTTAACTCCTTAGGTTAGAGGAGACTGGGGCTGTCATCCTGTTAACTCCTTAGGTTAGAGGAGACTGGGTCTGTCATCCTGTTAACTCCTTAGGTTAGGGGAGACTGGGGCTGTCATCCTGTTAACTCCTTAGGTTAGAGGAGACTGGGGCTGTCATCCTGTTAACTCCTTAGGTTAGAGGAGAATGGGGCTGTCATCCTGTTAACTCCTTAGGTTAGGAGAGACTGGGGCTGTCATCCTGTTAACTCCTTAGGTTAGGGGAGACTGGGGCTGTCATCCTGTTAACTCCTTAGGTTAGGGGAGACTGGGGCTGTCATCCTGTTAACTCCTTAGGTTAGAGGAGACTGGGGCTGTCATCCTGTTAACTCCTTAGGTTAGAGGAGACTGGGGCTGTCATCCTGTTAACTCCTTAGGTTAGGGGAGACTGGGGCTGTCATCCTGTTAACTCCTTAGGTTAGGGGAGACTGGGGCTGTCATCCTGTTAACTCCTTAGGTTAGAGGAGAATGGGGCTGTCATCCTGTTAACTCCTTAGGTTAGGGGAGACTGGGGCTGTCATCCTGTTAACTCCTTAGGTTAGGGGAGACTGGGGCTGTCATCCTGTTAACTCCTTAGGTTAGAGGAGACTGGGGCTGTCATCCTGTTAACTCCTCAGGTTAGAGGAGACTGGGGCTGTCATCCTGTTAACTCCATAGGTTAGAGGAGACTGGGGCTGTCATCCTGTTAACTCCTTAGGTTAGGGGAGACTGGGGCTGTCATCCTGTTAACTCCTTAGGTTAGAGGAGACTGGGGCTGTCATCCTGTTAACTCCTTAGGTTAGAGGAGACTGGGGCTGTCATCCTGTTAACTCCTTAGGTTAGGGGAGACTGGGGCTGTCATCCTGTTAACTCCTTAGGTTAGGGGAGACTGGGGCTGTCATCCTGTTAACTCCTTAGGTTAGAGGAGACTGGGGCTGTCATCCTGTTAACTCCTTAGGTTAGAGGAGACTGGGTCTGTCATCCTGTTAACTCCTTAGGTTAGGGGAGACTGGGGCTGTCATCCTGTTAACTCCTTAGGTTAGAGGAGACTGGGGCTGTCATCCTGTTAACTCCTTAGGTTAGAGGAGACTGTGGCTGTCATCCTGTTAACTCCTTAGGTTAGAGGAGACTGGGGCAGTCATCCTGTTAACTCCTTAGGTTAGAGGAGATGGGCTGTCATCCTGTTAACTCCTTAGGTTAGGGGAGACTGGGGCTGTCATCCTGTTAACTCCTTAGGTTAGAGGAGACTGGGGCTGTCATCCTGTTAACTCCTTAGGTTAGAGGAGACTGGGGCTGTCATCCTGTTAACTCCTTAGGTTAGGGGAGACTGGGGCTGTCATCCTGTTAACTCCTTAGGTTAGAGGAGACTGGGGCTGTCATCCTGTTAACTCCTTAGGTTAGGGGAGACTGGGGCTGTCATCCTGTTAACTCCTTAGGTTAGAGGAGACTGGGGCTGTCATCCTGTTAACTCCTTAGGTTAGAGGAGACTGGGGCTGTCATCCTGTTAACTCCTTAGGTAAGGGGAGATTGGGGCTGTCATCCTGTTAACTCCTTAGGTTAGGGGAGACTGGGGCTGTCATCCTGTTAACTCCTTAGGTTAGAGGAGACTGGGGCTGTCATCCTGTTAACTCCTTAGGTTAGAGGAGACTGGGGCTGTCATCCTGTTAACTCCTTAGGTTAGGGGAGACTGGGGCTGTCATCCTGTTAACTCCTTAGGTTAGAGGAGACTGGGGCTGTCATCCTGTTAACTCCTTAGGTTAGAGGAGACTGGGGCTGTCATCCTGTTAACTCCTTAGGTTAGAGGAGACTGGGGCTGTCATCCTGTTAACTCCTTAGGTTAGAGGAGACTGGGGCTGTCATCCTGTTAACTCCTTAGGTTAGAGGAGACTGGGGCTGTCATCCTGTTAACTCCGTAGGTTAGGGGAGACTGGGGCTGTCATCCTGTTAACTCCTTAGGTTAGAGGAGCCTGGGGCTGTCATCCTGTTAACTCCTTAGGTTAGAGGAGACTGGGGCTGTCATCCTGTTAACTCCTTAGGTTAGAGGAGACTGGGGCTGTCATCCTGTTAACTCCTTAGGTTAGGGGAGACTGGGGCTGTCATCCTGTTAACTCCTTAGGTTAGGGGAGACTGGGGCTGTCATCCTGTTAACTCCTTAGGTTAGAGGAGACTGGGGCTGTCATCCTGTTAACTCCTTAGGTTAGGGGAGACTGGGCTGTCATCCTGTTAACTCCTTGGGTTAGGGGAGACTGGGGCTGTCATCCTGTTAACTCCTTAGGTTAGAGGAGACTGGGGCTGTCATCCTGTTAACTCCTTAGGTTAGAGGAGACTGGGGCTGTCATCCTGTTAACTCCTTAGGTTAGGGGAGACTGGGGCTGTCATCCTGTTAACTCCTTAGGTTAGGGGAGACTGGGGCTGTCATCCTGTTAACTCCTTAGGTTAGAGGAGACTGGGGCTGTCATCCTGTTAACTCCTTAGGTTAGGGGAGACTGGGCTGTCATCCTGTTAACTCCTTAGGTTAGGGGAGACTGGGGCTGTCATCCTGTTAACTCCTTAGGTTAGAGGAGACTGGGGCTGTCATCCTGTTAACTCCTTAGGTTAGAGGAGACTGGGGCTGTCATCCTGTTAACTCCTTAGGTTAGGGGAGACTGGGGCTGTCATCCTGTTAACTCCTTAGGTTAGGGGAGACTGGTGCTGTCATCCTGTTAACTCCTTAGGTTAGAGGAGACTGGGGCTGTCATCCTGTTAACTCCTTAGGTTAGAGGAGACTGGGGCTGTCATCCTGTTAACTCCTTAGGTTAGAGGAGACTGGGGCTGTCATCCTGTTAACTCCTTAGGTTAGGGGAGACTGGGGCTGTCATCCTGTTAACTCCTTAGGTTAGGGGAGACTGGGGCTGTCATCCTGTTAACTCCTTAGGTTAGAGGAGACTGGGGCTGTCATCCTGTTAACTCCTTAGGTTAGAGGAGACTGGGGCTGTCATCCTGTTAACTCCTTAGGTTAGGGGAGACTGGGGCTGTCATCCTGTTAACTCCTTAGGTTAGAGGAGACTGGGGCTGTCATCCTGTTAACTTCTTAGGTTAGAGGAGACTGGGGCTGTCATCCTGTTAACTCCTTAGGTTAGGGGAGACTGGGGCTGTCATCCTGTTAACTCCTTAGGTTAGAGGAGACTGGGGCTGTCATCCTGTTAACTCCTTAGGTTAGAGGAGACTGGGGCTGTCATCCTGTTAACTCCTTAGGTTAGAGGAGACTGGGGCTGTCATCCTGTTAACTCCTTAGGTTAGAGGAGACTGGGGCTGTCATCCTGTTAACTCCTTAGGTTAGAGGAGACTGGGGCTGTCATCCTGTTAACTCCGAAGGTTAGGGGAGACTGGGGCTGTCATCCTGTTAACTCCTTAGGTTAGAGGAGCCTGGGGCTGTCATCCTGTTAACTCCTTAGGTTAGAGGAGACTGGGGCTGTCATCCTGTTAACTCCTTAGGTTAGAGGAGACTGGGGCTGTCATCCTGTTAACTCCTTAGGTTAGGGGAGACTGGGGCTGTCATCCTGTTAACTCCTTAGGTTAGGGGAGACTGGGGCTGTCATCCTGTTAACTCCTTAGGTTAGAGGAGACTGGGGCTGTCATCCTGTTAACTCCTTAGGTTAGGGGAGACTGGGCTGTCATCCTGTTAACTCCTTGGGTTAGGGGAGACTGGGGCTGTCATCCTGTTAACTCCTTAGGTTAGGGGAGACTGGGCTGTCATCCTGTTAACTCCTTGGGTTAGGGGAGACTGGGGCTGTCATCCTGTTAACTCCTTAGGTTAGAGGAGACTGGGGCTGTCATCCTGTTAACTCCTTAGGTTAGAGGAGACTGGGGCTGTCATCCTGTTAACTCCTTAGGTTAGGGGAGACTGGGGCTGTCATCCTGTTAACTCCTTAGGTTAGGGGAGACTGGGGCTGTCATCCTGTTAACTCCTTAGGTTAGAGGAGACTGGGGCTGTCATCCTGTTAACTCCTTAGGTTAGGGGAGACTGGGCTGTCATCCTGTTAACTCCTTAGGTTAGGGGAGACTGGAGCTGTCATCCTGTTAACTCCTTAGGTTAGAGGAGACTGGGGCTGTCATCCTGTTAACTCCTTAGGTTAGAGGAGACTGGGGCTGTCATCCTGTTAACTCCTTAGGTTAGAGGAGACTGGGGCTGTCATCCTGTTAACTCCTTAGGTTAGGGGAGACTGGGGCTGTCATCCTGTTAACTCCTTAGGTTAGGGGAGTCTGGGGCTGTCATCCTGTTAACTCCTTAGGTTAGAGGAGACTGGGGCTGTCATCCTGTTAACTCCTTAGGTTAGGGGAGACTGGGGCTGTCATCCTGTTAACTCCTTAGGTTAGGGGAGACTGGGGCTGTCATCCTGTTAACTCCTTAGGTTAGAGGAGACTGGGGCTGTCATCCTGTTAACTCCTTAGGTTAGAGGAGACTGGGGCTGTCATCCTGTTAACTCCTTAGGTTAGGGGAGACTGGGGCTGTCATCCTGTTAACTCCTTAGGTTAGGGGAGACTGGGGCTGTCATCCTGTTAACTCCTCAGGTTAGGGGAGACTGGGGCTGTGTCCTACTGTTAACACCTTAAGTTAGGGGAGACTGGGGATGGGAGTTAATACCTTTCAAACACAATGTCTTAGAAATAGTTATTTGTAAGTGTAACTTTGTATATAAGCATCCCCAACTGAGCATGAAGGCTAGCGCTTTTCAATAAATAATTGATAGCCTAGTGCCATAATTCAAGCAATAAAATAATAATATTTACTTTCACCTCCTATAAAAACACACAAATTCCCCTCACCTCAATGTTTTGATATGCTGATATGAATTTAGCAGCTGGATGACCTCTTGCAAAGTAGTCCCACATTTTGATCTTTAAATGATTGGGCTACATATCACCCTCTAGATTGGGCTACATATCACCCTCTAGATTGGGATACATATCACCCTCTAGATTGGGATACATATCACCCTCTAGATTGGGCTTCATATCACCCTCTAGATTGGGCTTCATATCACCCCCTAGATTGGGCTTCATATCACCCTCTAGATTGGGCTTCATATCACCCTATAGATTGGGCTACATATCACCCTCTAGATTGGGCTACATATCACCCTCTAGATTGGGCTACATATCACCCTCTAGATTGGGCTACATATCACCCTCTAGATTGGGCTTCATATCACCCTCTAGATTGGGCTACATATCACCCTCTAGATTGGGCTTCATATCACCCTCTAGATTGGGCTTCATATCACCCTCTAGATTGGGCTACATATCACCCTCTAGATTGGGCTTCATATCACCCTCTAGATTGGGCTTCATATCACCCTCTAGATTAGGCTACATATCACCCTCTAGATTGGGCTTCATATCACCCTCTAGATTGGGCTTCATATCACCCTCTAGATTGGGCTACATATCACCCTCTAGATTGGGCTACATATCACCCTCTAGATTGGGAGTGACACCAACATATGGAACATCCAGCCCCGGTCTCCCCTATTCATTGTGCAGTTATTAGAGTGGTTATTGGAACATCCAGCCCCGGTCTCCCCTAGTCATTGTGCAGTTATTAGAGTGGTTATTGGACCATCCAGCCCCGGTCTCCCCTAGTCATTGTGCAGTTATTAGAGTGGTTATTGGAACATCCAGCCCCGGTCTCCCCTATTCATTGTGCAGTTATTAGAGTGGTTATTGGAACATCCAGCCCCGGTCTCCCCTATTCATTGTGCAGTTATTAGAGTGGTTATTGGAACATCCAGCCCCGGTCTCCCCTATTCATTGTGCAGTTATTAGAGTGGTTATTGGAACATCCAGCCCCGGTCTCCCCTATTCATTGTGCAGTTATTAGAGTGGTTATTGGAACATCCAGCCCCGGTCTCCCCTATTCATTGTGCAGTTATTAGAGTGGTTATTGGAACATCCAGCCCCGATCTCCCCTAGTCATTGTGCAGTTATTAGAGTGGTTATTGGACCATCCAGCCCCGGTCTCCCCTATTCATTGTGCAGTTATTAGAGTGGTTATTGGAACATCCAGCCCCGGTCTCCCCTAGTCATTGTGCAGTTATTAGAGTGGTTATTGGACCATCCAGCCCCGGTCTCCCCTATTCATTGTGCAGTTATTAGAGTGGTTATTGGAACATCCAGCCCCGGTCTCCCCTAGTCATTGTGCAGTTATTAGAGTGGTTATTGGACCATCCAGCCC
>NW_028160759.1:37500-53055 GCF_964263955.1 Coregonus lavaretus
GGGTGCGTGCTCAGCCCCCTCCTGTACTCCCTGTTCACCCATGACTGCGTCACCAAGTACGCCTCCAACTCAATCATCAAGTTTGCAGACGACACGACAGTAGTAGGCTTGATTACCAACAATGACGAGACAGCCTACAGGGAGCAGGTGAGGGCTCTGGGAGTGTGGTGCCAGGAAAATAACCTCTCACTCAATGTCAACAAAACAAAGGAGATGATCGTGGACTTCAGGAAACAGCAGAGGGTGCACCCCTCTATCCACATTGACGGGACCGCAGTGGAGAAGGTGAAAAGCTTCAAGTTCCTCGGCGTACACATCACTGACAAACTGAAATGGTCCACCCACACAGACAGTGTGGTGAAGAAGGCGCAACAGCAAGTACCCTGCCCTGAACTTCGTCACTGTCACTAGCCGGCTACCACCCTGTTACTCAACCCTGTACCTTAGAGGCTGCTGCCCTGTTACTCAACCCTGTACCTTAGAGGCTACTACCCTGTTACTCAACCCTGTACCTTAGAGGCTACCACCCTGTTACTCAACCCTGTACCTTAGAGGCTGCTGCCCTGTTACTCAACCCTGTACCTTAGAGGCTACCACCCTGTTACTCAACCCTGTACCTTAGAGGCTGCTGCCCTGTTACTCAACCCTGTACCTTAGAGGCTGCTGCCCTGTTACTCAACCCTGTACCTTAGAGGCTGCTGCCCTGTTACTCAACCCTGTACCTTAGAGGCTACCACCCTGTTACTCAACCCTGTACCTTAGAGGCTGCTGCCCTGTTACTCAACCCTGTACCTTAGAGGCTGCTGCCCTGTTACTCAACCCTGTACCTTAGAGGCTACTACCCTGTTACTCAACCCTGTACCTTAGAGGCTACCACCCTGTTACTCAACCCTGTACCTTAGAGGCTACTGCCCTGTTACTCAACCCTGTACCTTAGAGGCTGCTGCCCTGTTACTCAACCCTGTACCTTAGAGGCTACTACCCTGTTACTCAACCCTGTACCTTAGAGGCTGCTGCCCTGTTACTCAACCCTGTACCTTAGAGGCTGCTGCCCTGTTACTCAACCCTGTACCTTAGAGGCTACTACCCTGTTACTCAACCCTGTACCTTAGAGGCTACCACCCTGTTACTCAACCCTGTACCTTAGAGGCTACTGCCCTGTTACTCAACCCTGTACCTTAGAGGCTGCTGCCCTGTTACTCAACCCTGTACCTTAGAGGCTACTACCCTGTTACTCAACCCTGTACCTTAGAGGCTGCTGCCCTGTTACTCAACCCTGTACCTTAGAGGCTGCTGCCCTGTGTACATAGACATGGAATCACTGGTCACTTTAATAATGTTTACATACTGCTTTACTTATTTAATATGTGCATTATATACTGTATTCTACTCTATTCTAATCAATGTCACTCCGACATTGCTCAACCTAATATTTATATATTTCTTAATTCCATTATTTTACTTTTAGATGTGTGTATTGTAGTGAATTGTTAGATACTACTGCACTGTTGGAGCTAGGAACACAAGCATTTCGCAACACCCTGTGTCAGTGTGCAGCAGTAGGACGGAGTCAGAACTTTACTCGGAAAAGCAACACATCTAATTTCCACGCAGGGAAATACAAATGCTCACAGCAGTCATAAACACCAAACAAAGAACAATCACGCACAAAACCATGAGGGAAGCAGAGGGTTAAATAGGGGACTAATCATACGTGATGGGAACCAGGTGTGTACAATCAAGACAAAACAACATAGAAAAAGAAACGTAGATGGGTGGCAGCTAGAAACCGATAGCCGCCCGCACAAGGAGAGGCACCAACTTCGGCGGAAGTCGTGACACACCCACAATAACATCTGCTAAATATGCGACCAATGAAATTTGATTTGATTTCTTAAAAGGGATACTGCGAGATTCTGGCATTTAAGCCCTTGTCCTTCCCAGAGTCAGATAAACTCGTGGACACCATTTTTATGTTATTGCGTGCAGTATATGACGGAATATGAGGGAAGTTAGCAGTAGTTTCGCAAGCCAATGCTAACTAGCGTTAGCGCAATGACTGGAAGTCTAGAGGTAAGGTAGCATTGCTGCTGTACCTGTAGACTTCCAGTCAATGTGCTAACGCTAGTTAGCATTGCAAGAATCTTGCAGTATCCCATAAGAGTCTAAGCTGTGGCGGGGGGGGGGCTTCTACTAAGATATATGGCATTTTTTTAAGAAGGTCATACCAAGGATCGTTTTGTTATTTGATTTAGAATTTTAAGACCCCTTGAAGTATAAAAAATATATATATAAAAAAAATTGATTAAAAAAGATCTGTGTTAGGCCAAATGCATTGAATAACAGATTCACTACATGGAACAACAGATAGTTTGTTCTGAAGTGTCTGAATCAGGAAACATTTTTTATTTTATTTTACTTTACATGCATTTAACCCCTCATTTTTTCAACTGGTAACGGGGGACTTTCAGACGAGTCTTGTCCTAGAGCAAAACAACCGACATGTTCGTGAGTCTCACCTTTCCACAGAGGGGTCATATCAGTGTGTAGCCCAAACGGTTTGGACGCTACAGACAGAAGTTGGCAGATCGTCTGTACCGACTTCAGACGAGTCCCAGGATGCTTCTGGGGGTCGTAGAGCCAAATGGAGAACACCATCGTGTTCGTGAGAGTCTCACCTTTCCAAAACGGAGAACACCATCGTGTGAGTCTCATAAGAGTTTGTATGCCAAACCGTTCGGACATTACACACGATTTTGTGAGAAGATAGATTTTTTTTGGGACGTCTCATGGCCTGACAAACACCGCTCTAGCTCTGTCACCGTTCACCGCTCCCGCTCTGTCACCGTTCACCGCAGATGCGGACGTGCGACATCGGGATGTGGTGGATTGAGACGCATCCAGAGCAACAGATATCTCTAGCTTAAACGGATGGATTTGGATGGGGATTGTTGTATTATGCTAATTAGATGTTGTGGTTTCCATTCCATTAACTCCATTCCAGACATTATTATGAGCCATTCTCCCCTCAGCAGCCTCCACTGGGGCTACAGTCTACACTGGGGCTAACAGGACCAGCAGCCCTCCTCTGGGGCTAACAGCCTCCTCTGGGGCTAACAGCCTCCACTGGGGCTAATAGGACCAGCCGTCTCCACTGGGACTAACAGCCTCCTCTGGGGCTAACAGCCTCCTCTGGGGCTAACAGGACCAGCCGTCTCCACTGGGGCTACAGCCTCCTCTGGGGCTACAGCCTCCTCTGGGGCTAACAGGACCAGCAGTCTCCTCTGGGGCTACAGCCTCCTCTGGGGCTACAGCCTCCACTGGGGCTAACAGTCTCCTCTGGGGCTAACAGCCTCCTCTGGGGCTAACAGTCTCCACTGGGGCTAACAGCCTCCTCTGGGGCTAACGTTATCAGATAGGACCAGCAGTCTCCACTGGGGCTAACAGCCTCCACTGGGGCTAACGTTATCAGATAGGACCAGCAGTCTCCACTGGGGCTAACAGCCTCCACTGGGGCTAACGTTATCAGATAGGACCAGCAGCCCTCCTCTGGGGCTAACAGCCTCCTCTGGGGCTAACAGTCTCCACTGGGGCTACAGTCTCCTCTGGGGCTAACAGCCTCCTCTGGGGCTAACAGTCTCCACTGGGGCTACAGTCTCCTCTGGGGCTAACAGCCTCCTCTGGGGCTAACAGTCTCCACTGGGGCTACAGTCTCCACTGGGGCTAACGTTATCAGATGGGACCAGCAGTCTCCACTGGGGCTAACGTATGTTATCAGATGGGACCAGCAGTCTCCACTGGGGCTAACGTATGTTATCAGATAGGACCAGCAGTCTCCACTGGGGCTAACGTATGTTATCAGATAGGACCAGCAGTCTCCACTGGGGCTAACGTATGTTATCAGATAACCAGCAGTCTCCACTGGGGCTAACGTTATCAGATGGGACCAGCAGTCTCCTCTGGGGCTAACGTATGTTATCAGATGGGACCAGCAGTCTCCTCTGGGGCTAACGTATGTTATCAGATGGGACCAGCAGTCTCCTCTGGGGCTAACGTATGTTATCAGATGGGACCAGCAGTCTCCACTGGGGCTAACGTTATCAGATAGGACCAGCAGTCTCCACTGGGGCTAACGTTATCAGATGGGACCAGCAGTCTCCTCTGGGGCTAACGTATGTTATCAGATGGGACCAGCAGTCTCCACTGGGGCTAACGTATGTTATCAGATAGGACCAGCAGTCTCCTCTGGGGCTAACGTATGTTATCAGATGGGACCAGCAGTCTCCACTGGGGCTAACGTTATCAGATGGGACCAGCAGTCTCCACTGGGGCTAACGTATGTTATCAGATAGGACCAGCAGTCTCCTCTGGGGCTAACGTTATCAGATGGGACCAGCAGTCTCCACTGGGGCTAACGTATGTTATCAGATGGGACCAGCAGTCTCCACTGGGGCTAACGTATGTTATCAGATAGGACCAGCAGTCTCCTCTGGGACTAACGTTATCAGATGGGACCAGCAGTCTCCACTGGGGCTAACGTATGTTATCAGATAGGACCAGCAGTCTCCACTGGGGCTAACGTTATCAGATAGGACCAGCAGTCTCCTCTGGGGCTAACGTATGTTATCAGATGGGACCAGCAGTCTCCACTGGGGCTAACGTATGTTATCAGATGGGACCAGCAGTCTCCACTGGGGCTAACGTATGTTATCAGATGGGACCAGCAGTCTCCACTGGGGCTAACGTTATCAGATAGGACCAGCAGTCTCCACTGGGGCTAACGTATGTTATCAGATAGGACCAGCAGTCTCCACTGGGGCTAACGTATGTTATCAGATGGGACCAGCAGTCTCCACTGGGGCTAACGTTATCAGATGGGACCAGCAGTCTCCACTGGGGCTAACGTTATCAGATAGGACCAGCAGTCTCCACTGGGGCTAACGTTATCAGATAGGACCAGCAGTCTCCACTGGGGCTAACGTACGTTATCAGATAGGACCAGCAGTCTCCACTGGGGCTAACGTTATCAGATGGGACCAGCAGTCTCCACTGGGGCTAACGTTATCAGATAGGACCAGCAGTCTCCACTGGGGCTAACGTTATCAGATAGGACCAGCAGTCTCCACTGGGGCTAACGTATGTTATCAGATGGGACCAGCAGTCTCCACTGGGGCTAACGTTATCAGATGGGACCAGCAGTCTCCACTGGGGCTAACGTATGTTATCAGATAGGACCAGCAGTCTCCTCTGGGGCTAACGTATGTTATCAGATGGGACCAGCAGTCTCCACTGGGGCTAACGTATGTTATCAGATGGGACCAGCAGTCTCCACTGGGGCTAACGTACGTTATCAGATGGGACCAGCAGTCTCCACTGGGGCTAACGTATGTTATCAGATGGGACCAGCAGTCTCCACTGGGGCTAACGTATGTTATCAGATAGGACCAGCAGTCTCCACTGGGGCTAACGTATGTTATCAGATGGGACCAGCAGTCTCCTCTGGGGCTAACGTATGTTATCAGATGGGACCAGCAGTCTCCACTGGGGCTAACGTATGTTATCAGATAGGACCAGCAGTCTCCTCTGGGGCTAACGTATGTTATCAGATGGGACCAGCAGTCTCCACTGGGGCTAACGTACGTTATCAGATGGGACCAGCAGTCTCCACTGGGGCTAACGTATGTTATCAGATAGGACCAGCAGTCTCCACTGGGGCTAACGTATGTTATCAGATGGGACCAGCAGTCTCCACTGGGGCTAACGTTATCAGATGGGACCAGCAGTCTCCACTGGGGCTAACGTATGTTATCAGATAGGACCAGCAGTCTCCACTGGGGCTAACGTATGTTATCAGATGGGACCAGCAGTCTCCACTGGGGCTAACGTATGTTATCAGATGGGACCAGCAGTCTCCACTGGGGCTAACGTTATCAGATGGGACCAGCAGTCTCCACTGGGGCTAACGTATGTTATCAGATAGGACCAGCAGTCTCCACTGGGGCTAACGTATGTTATCAGATAGGACCAGCAGTCTCCACTGGGGCTAACGTATGTTATCAGATGGGACCAGCAGTCTCCACTGGGGCTAACGTTATCAGATGGGACCAGCAGTCTCCACTGGGGCTAACGTATGTTATCAGATAGGACCAGCAGTCTCCACTGGGGCTAACGTATGTTATCAGATAGGACCAGCAGTCTCCACTGGGGCTAACGTATGTTATCAGATGGGACCAGCAGTCTCCACTGGGGCTAACGTATGTTATCAGATGGGACCAGCAGTCTCCACTGGGGCTAACGTATGTTATCAGATGGGACCAGCAGTCTCCACTGGGGCTAACGTATGTTATCAGATGGGACCAGCAGTCTCCACTGGGGCTAACGTTATCAGATGGGACCAGCAGTCTCCTCTGGGGCTAACGTATGTTATCAGATAGGACCAGCAGTCTCCTCTGGGGCTAACGTATGTTATCAGATAGGACCAGCAGTCTCCTCTGGGGCTAACGTATGTTATCAGATAGGACCAGCAGTCTCCACTGGGGCTAACGTATGTTATCAGATAGGACCAGCAGTCTCCACTGGGGCTAACGTTATCAGATAGGACCAGCAGTCTCCACTGGGGCTAACGTATGTTATCAGATGGGACCAGCAGTCTCCTCTGGGGCTAACGTATGTTATCAGATAGGACCAGCAGTCTCCACTGGGGCTAACGTTATCAGATGGGACCAGCAGTCTCCACTGGGGCTAACGTATGTTATCAGATGGGACCAGCAGTCTCCTCTGGGGCTAACGTATGTTATCAGATAGGACCAGCAGTCTCCACTGGGGCTAACGTTATCAGATGGGACCAGCAGTCTCCACTGGGGCTAACGTATGTTATCAGATGGGACCAGCAGTCTCCACTGGGGCTAACGTATGTTATCAGATGGGACCAGCAGTCTCCACTGGGGCTAACGTATGTTATCAGATAGGACCAGCAGTCTCCTCTGGGGCTAACGTATGTTATCAGATAGGACCAGCAGTCTCCTCTGGGGCTAACGTATGTTATCAGATAGGACCAGCAGTCTCCTCTGGGGCTAACGTTATCAGATAGGACCAGCAGTCTCCTCTGGGGCTAACGTATGTTATCAGATGGGACCAGCAGTCTCCACTGGGGCTAACGTATGTTATCAGATAGGACCAGCAGTCTCCACTGGGGCTAACGTATGTTATCAGATGGGACCAGCAGTCTCCACTGGGGCTAACGTATGTTATCAGATGGGACCAGCAGTCTCCACTGGGGCTAACGTTATCAGATAGGACCAGCAGTCTCCTCTGGGGCTAACGTATGTTATCAGATGGGACCAGCAGTCTCCACTGGGGCTAACGTATGTTATCAGATGGGACCAGCAGTCTCCTCTGGGGCTAACGTATGTTATCAGATAGGACCAGCAGTCTCCTCTGGGGCTAACGTATGTTATCAGATGGGACCAGCAGTCTCCACTGGGGCTAACGTATGTTATCAGATAGGACCAGCAGTCTCCACTGGGGCTAACGTACGTTATCAGATGGGACCAGCAGTCTCCTCTGGGGCTAACGTATGTTATCAGATAGGACCAGCAGTCTCCTCTGGGGCTAACGTTATCAGATGGGACCAGCAGTCTCCTCTGGGGCTAACGTTATCAGATGGGACCAGCAGTCTCCACTGGGGCTAACGTTATCAGATGGGACCAGCAGTCTCCTCTGGGGCTAACGTATGTTATCAGATAGGACCAGCAGTCTCCTCTGGGGCTAACGTTATCAGATGGGACCAGCAGTCTCCTCTGGGGCTAACGTATGTTATCAGATAGGACCAGCAGTCTCCACTGGGGCTAACGTATGTTATCAGATAGGACCAGCAGTCTCCACTGGGGCTAACGTATGTTATCAGATAGGACCAGCAGTCTCCACTGGGGCTAACGTATGTTATCAGATGGGACCAGCAGTCTCCACTGGGGCTAACGTATGTTATCAGATGGGACCAGCAGTCTCCACTGGGGCTAACGTATGTTATCAGATAGGACCAGCAGTCTCCTCTGGGGCTAACGTATGTTATCAGATAGGACCAGCAGTCTCCACTGGGGCTAACGTTATCAGATGGGACCAGCAGTCTCCTCTGGGGCTAACGTATGTTATCAGATGGGACCAGCAGTCTCCACTGGGGCTAACGTATGTTATCAGATGGGACCAGCAGTCTCCACTGGGGCTAACGTATGTTATCAGATAGGACCAGCAGTCTCCTCTGGGACTAACGTATGTTATCAGATAGGACCAGCAGTCTCCACTGGGGCTAACGTATGTTATCAGATAGGACCAGCAGTCTCCTCTGGGGCTAACGTATGTTATCAGATGGGACCAGCAGTCTCCTCTGGGACTAACGTATGTTATCAGATAGGACCAGCAGTCTCCACTGGGGCTAACGTATGTTATCAGATAGGACCAGCAGTCTCCTCTGGGGCTAACGTATGTTATCAGATAGGACCAGCAGTCTCCACTGGGGCTAACGTATGTTATCAGATGGGACCAGCAGTCTCCACTGGGGCTAACGTATGTTATCAGATGGGACCAGCAGTCTCCACTGGGGCTAACGTATGTTATCAGATGGGACCAGCAGTCTCCACTGGGGCTAACGTATGTTATCAGATGGGACCAGCAGTCTCCACTGGGGCTAACGTTATCAGATGGGACCAGCAGTCTCCTCTGGGGCTAACGTATGTTATCAGATAGGACCAGCAGTCTCCTCTGGGGCTAACATACGTTAACAGATGGGACCAGCAGTCTCCACTGGGGCTAACGTATGTTATCAGATAGGACCAGCAGTCTCCTCTGGGGCTAACGTTATCAGATGGGACCAGCAGTCTCCTCTGGGGCTAACGTATGTTATCAGATAGGACCAGCAGTCTCCACTGGGGCTAACGTATGTTATCAGATGGGACCAGCAGTCTCCTCTGGGGCTAACGTTATCAGATGGGACCAGCAGTCTCCACTGGGGCTAACGTATGTTATCAGATGGGACCAGCAGTCTCCTCTGGGGCTAACGTATGTTATCAGATAGGACCAGCAGTCTCCTCTGGGGCTAACATACGTTAACAGATGGGACCACCTACAATGTAGTATTCTATGACTAAATTGACGATAATAATTGTTTGACGCGCATTTTGAGACGGAAAAACTCTTTAAATTAAAGTATGGCCCCACAAATGTTTTTCAGTAGAGGAACACACGCACACATACCAGATGGAGAGGTATTACCTGGGGTGAGGGAGGAGGAGGAGGAGGAGGAGGAAGAGGATGAGGAGGGTCGTTTGGGTTGGGTTAGAGGAGGGGTGAGGAAATGGTGATATGATAACAGAGGGAGAGGGTGTGTACCTGGGTTGGGTGAGGGGGTGCCCTCCTGCCCCTGGCGTGTGGCCACAGGGTCATACTCCTTCCCGTCGTAGTTGGCATCAAAAAACTTCTTAAACCACTGGATGAACTCAAAGTTATCCTGAAACCTCCCCTTCACCAACCTCTCTACTGGGATGATCTGAGACAGAGAGAGAGTTTATTAACCCTTCACCAGCCTGTCTACAGGGATGGTTGAGAGAGAGAGAGAGGCGAGAGTGAGCGAGCGAGAGAGAGAGAGAGACAGAGAGAGAGAGAGAGACAGAGAGAGAGAGAGAGAGAGAGAGAGAGACAGAGGGGGACACAGAGAGAGAGAAGACAGGCTATGTGCACACTGCCCACAAAATGAGGTGGAAACTGAGCTGCACTTCCTAACCTCCTGCCAAATGTATGACCATATTAGAGATACATATTTCCCTCAGATTACAGCGATCCACAAAGAATTTGAAAACAAATCCAAGTTTGATAAACTCCCTTATCTATTGGGTGAAAAACCACAGTGTGCCATCACAGCAGCAAGATTTGTGACCTGTTGCCACAAGAAAAGGGCAACCAGTGAAGAACAAACACCATTGTAAATACAACCCATATGTATGTTTATTTATTTTCCCTTTTGTACTTTAACTATTTGCACATTGTTACAACACTGTATATAGACAAATGTCTTTAATCTTTTGGAACTTTTGAGAGTGTAATGTTTACTGAAATTGAAATTGAATTGAGAGAGATGTAATCATCATGTTATAGTGTCTGTTTGTAAAACAATCTTTATACTGTGTGTATCTACATTATTCACACTTCATGTCTAAATCATCTGAATAAAAGAAGCCGTTTTAATCTCAATATCAAATAGTTTCTGGGTAACGATGAAGTACCTTGTATTATGGTATACAGTTCATTCTTAAAGTTTTCAGACCCTAAATTTATAAAACATAAAAAACAGATACCTTACTTATATAAGTATTCAGACCCTTTGCTACGAGACTCGAAATTGAGCTCAGGTGCATCCTGTTTCCATTGATCATCCTTGAGATGTTTTTACAACTTGATTGGAGTCCACTTGTGGTAAATTCAATTGATTGGACATGATTTGGAAAGGCACACACCTGCCTATATAAGGTCCCACAGTTGACAGTGCATGTCAGAGCAAAAACCAAGCCATTAGGTCGAAGGAATTGTCCGTAGACCTCCAAGACAGGATTGTGTCGAGGCACAGATCTGGGTAAGAGCACCAAAAAATGTCTTCAGCATTGAAGGTCCCCAGCCCAAGAACACAGTGGCCTCCATCATTCTTCAATGGAAGAAGTTTGGAACCACCAAGACTCTTCCTAGAGCAGGCTGCCGGCCAAACTGAGCAATCGGGGGAGAAGGGCCTTGGTCAGGGAGGTGACCAAGAACCCGATGGTCACTCTGACAGAGCTCTAGAGTTCCTCTGTGGAGATGGGAGAACCTTCCAGAAGGACTACTATCTCTGCAGCACTCCACTAATCAGGCCTTTATGGTAGAGTGGCCAGACGGAAGCCACTCCTCAGTAAAAGGCACATGACAGCCTGCTTGGAGTTTGCCAAAAGGAACCTAAAGGACTCTCTGACCATGAGAAACAAGATTCTCTGGTCTGATGAAACTAAGATCGAACTCTTTGGCCTGAATGCCAAGCGTCACGTCTGGAGGAAACCTGGCACCATCCCTACGGTGAAGCATGGTGGTGGCAGCATCATGCTGTGGGGATGTATTTCAGCGGCAGGGACTGGGAGACTAGTCAGGATCGAGGGAAAGATGAACGGAGCAATGTACAGAGAGATCCTTGATGAAAACCTGCTCCAGAGCACACAGGACCTCAGACTGGGGCGAAGGTTCACCTTCCAACAGGACAACGACCCTAAGCACACAGCCAAGACAATGCAGGAGTGGCTTTGGGACAAGTCTCTGAATGTCCTTGAGTGGCCCAGCCAGAGTCCGGACTTGAACCCGATCGAACATCTCTGGAGAAACCTGAAAATAGCTGTGCAGCAACGCTCCCCATCCAACCTGACAGAGCTTGAGAGGATCTGCAGAGAAGAATGGGAGAAACTCCCCAAATACAGGTGAGCCAAGCTTGTAGCGTGATACCCAAGAAGACTTGAGGCTGTAATGGCTGCCAAAGGTGCTTCAACAAAGTACTGAGTAAAGGGTCTGAATACTAAATAAAATGTAAATGTGATATTTCATTATTATTATTTTTTATATATACATTTCTAAAAACCTGTTTTTGCCTTGTCATTATGGGGTATTGTGTGTAGATTGATGAGTGTGATATGGGGTGTGATATGGTGTGTGATATGGTGTGTGATATGGGGTGTGATATGGGGTGTGATATGGGGTGTGATATGGGGTGTGATATGGTGTGTGATATGGTGTGTGATATGGGGTGTGATATGGGGTGTGATATGGGGTGTGATATGGTGTGTGATATGGGGTGTGATATGGTGTGTGATATGGTGTGTGTGTGTGATATGGTGTGTGATATGGTGTGTGATATGGTGTGTGATATGGGGTGTGATATGGGGTGTGATATGGTGTGTGATATGGGGTGTGATATGGGGTGTGATATGGTGTGTGATATGGTGTGTGATATGGTGTGTGATATGGTGTGTGATATGGTGTGTGTGTGTGATATGGGGTGTGATATGGGGTGTGATATGGGGTGTGATATGGTGTGTGATATGGTGTGTGTGTGTGATATGGTGTGTGATATGGGGTGTGATATGGTGTGTGTGTGTGTGATATGGTGTGTGATATGGGGTGTGATATGGTGTGTGATATGGTGTGTGATATGGGGTGTGATATGGTGTGTGTGTGTGATATGGTGTGTGATATGGGGTGTGATATGGTGTGTGATATGGTGTGTGTGTGTGATATGGTGTGTGATATGGGGTGTGATATGGGGTGTGATATGGTGTGTGATATGGTGTGTGTGTGTGATATGGTGTGTGATATGGGGTGTGATATGGTGTGTGATATGGGGTGTGATATGGGGTGTGATATGGGGTGTGATATGGTGTGTGATATGGTGTGTGATATGGGGTGTGATATGGTGTGTGATATGGGGTGTGATATGGGGTGTGATATGGTGTGTGATATGGGGTGTGATATGGGGTGTGATATGGTGTGTGATATGGTGTGTGATATGGGGTGTGATATGGTGTGTGATATGGTGTGTGTGTGTGATATGGGGTGTGATATGGTGTGTGATATGGTGTGTGATATGGGGTGTGATATGGGGTGCGATATGGGGTGTGATATGGGGTGTGATATGGGGTGTGATATGGTGTGTGATATGGGGTGTGATATGGGGTGTGATATGGGGTGTGATATGGTGTGTGATATGGTGTGTGATATGGTGTGTGATATGGTGTGTGTGTGATATGGGGTGTGATATGGGGTGTGATATGGGGTGTGATATGGTGTGTGATATGGGGTGTGATATGGGGTGTGATATGGGGTGTGATATGGTGTGTGATATGGTGTGTGATATGGTGTGTGATATGGTGTGTGTGTGTGATATGGGGTGTGATATGGGGTGTGATATGGTGTGTGATATGGGGTGTGATATGGGGTGTGATATGGGGTGTGATATGGTGTGTGATATGGGGTGTGATATGGTGTGTGATATGGTGTGTGATATGGTGTGTGTGTGTGATATGGGGTGTGATATGGGGTGTGATATGGTGTGTGATATGGGGTGTGATATGGTGTGTGTGTGATATGGGGTGTGATATGGTGTGTGATATGGTGTGTGATATGGTGTGTGATATGGTGTGTGATATGGGGTGTGATATGGGGTGTGATATGGTGTGTGATATGGGGTGTGATATGGTGTGTGTGTGATATGGGGTGTGATATGGTGTGTGATATGGTGTGTGATATGGGGTGTGATATGGTGTGTGTGTGATATGGGGTGTGATATGGTGTGTGATATGGTGTGTGATATGGTGTGTGATATGGTGTGTGTGGTGTGATATGGTGTGTGATATGGGGTGTGATATGGGGTGTGATATGGGTGTGATATGGGGTGTGATATGGTGTGTGATATGGGGTGTGATATGGTGTGTGATATGGTGTGTGATATGGGGTGTGATATGGGGTGTGATATGGTGTGTGATATGGGGTGTGATATGGGGTGTGATATGGGGTGTGATATGGTGTGTGATATGGGGTGTGATATGGGGTGTGATATGGGGTGTGATATGGTGTGTGATATGGTGTGTGATATGGTGTGTGATATGGTGTGTGTGTGTGATATGGTGTGTGATATGGGGTGTGATATGGTGTGTGATATGGTGTGTGATATGGTGTGTGTGTGTGATATGGGGTGTGATATGGGGTGTGATATGGTGTGTGATATGGTGTGTGATATGGTGTGTGTGTGTGTGATATGGTGTGTGATATGGGGTGTGATATGGTGTGTGATATGGTGTGTGATATGGTGTGTGTGTGTGATATGGTGTGTGATATGGGGTGTGATATAGTGTGTGTGTGTGATATGGTGTGTGATATGGGGTGTGATATGGTGTGTGTGTGTGATATGGTGTGTGATATGGGGTGTGATATGGTGTGTGATATGGTGTGTGTGTGTGATATGGTGTGTGATGTGGGGTGTGATATGGGGTGTGATATGGGTGTGTGATATGGTGTGTGTGTGTGATATGGTGTGTGTGTGTGATATGGGGTGTGATATGGGGTGTGATATGGTGTGTGATATGGTGTGTGATATGGGGTGTGATATGGGGTGTGATATGGTGTGTGATATGGTGTGTGATATGGTGTGTGATATGGTGTGTGATATGGGTGTGTGTGTGTATGATATGGTGTGTGATATGGGTGTGATATGGTGTGTGTGTGTTGTATGGTGTGTGATATGGGGTGTGATATGGGTGTGTGTGTGATATGGGGTGTGATATGGGTGTGTGATATGGTGTGTGATATGGGGTGTGATATGGTGTGTGATATGGGGTGTGATATGGTGTGGTGTGATATGGGGTGTGATTGGGGTGTGATATGGTGTGTGATATGGGGTGTGATATGGTGTGTGTGTGTGATATGGGGTGTGATATGGTGTGTGATATGGTGTGTGATATGGTGTGTGTGTGTGATATGGTGTGTGATATGGGGTGTGATATGGGGTGTGTATGGGGTGTGATATGGTGTGTGATATGGGGTGTGTATGGGTGTGATATGGTGTGTGATATGGGGTGTGATATGGTGTGTGATATGGTGTGTGATATGGTGTGTGTGTGTGATATGGTGTGTGATATGGGGTGTGATATGGTGTGTGATATGGTGTGTGATATGGTGTGTGTGTGTGATATGGGGGTGATATGGTGTGTGATATGGGGTGTGTGATATGGTGTGTGATATGGTGTGTGTGTGTGATATGGTGTGTGATATGGGGTGTGATATGGTGTGTGATATGGTGGTGATATGGTGTGTGTGTGTGATATGGGGTGTGATATGGTGTGTGATATGGTGTGTGATATGGTGTGTGATATGGTGTGTGTGATATGGTGTGTGATATGGGGTGTGATATGGTGTGTGTGTGATATGGTGTGTGATATGGTGTGTGATATGGTGTGTCATATGGTGTGTGATATGGTGAGTGATATGGTGTGTGATATGGGGTGTGATATGGTGTGTGATATGGGGTGTGATATGGTGTGTGGTGTGATATGGTGTGTGATATGGTGTGTGATATGGGGTGTGATATGGGGTGTGATATGGTGTGTGATATGGTGTGTGTGTGTGATATGGTGTGTGATATGGGTGTGATATGGGGTGTGATATGGTGTGTGATTGGTGTGTGATATGGGGTGTGATATGGTGTGTGATATGGGTGTGTGTGTGATATGGGGTGTGATATGGTGTGTGATATGGTGTGTGTGTGATATGGTGTGTGATATGGGGTGTGATATGGGGTGTGATATGGTGGTGTGATATGGTGTGTGGTGTGTGTATGGTGTGTGATATGGGTGTGTGTGTGTGATATGGTGTGTGATATGGTGTGTGTGGTGTGATATGGTGTGTGATATGGGGTGTGATATGGGGTCTGTGATATGGTGTGTGATATGGTGTGTGTGTGTGTGTGTGATATGGGGTGTGATATGGGGTGTGATATGGTGT
>NW_028160758.1:5000-15480 GCF_964263955.1 Coregonus lavaretus
GCATCGCGTGTATCTGTGTCCTTTCTTATTCCACTAGTGGACAACCACTTTGTGAAAAAACGTTGAATGGTTGACTTTTCACTGAATAAGTCGCCAAAAGTATATAAACATATTCTACATTTCACCAGAGTGCCTTGGCAAAAAGCCACAGAAATAGCATATTCCTTTAAGTTGCTCTCTCTCTCTCTCTCTCTCTCTCTCTCTCTCTCTCTCTCTCTCCTCTCTCTCTCCTCTCGCTCTCTCTCTCGCGCTCTCTTTTAGTGTCTTTCTCTAAGCTTGGTTAAATTACAAACATGATGTAACACAGAAATCAATTCATTCAAAATGTGTTTTAATTCTCCCCCTCCCAAAATGAAATGTCTTACGGTCTTACATTTCTAATCAGCAGTAATAAAGGCACAGAGACTATGGCTAGGTTGCAGGCTTACTATCCTAATGCTATGAGACCAGCGTGTGTGTGTGTGTGTGTGTGTGTGTGTGTGTGTGTGTGTGTGTGTGTGTGTGTGTGTGTGTGTGTGTGTGTGTGTGAGGACCAGAGGGAGGGATTAAAGAGTTAAACCACCTAAAGACACACCTGAGCTTTGCACTGATTACCTGTCACACCCCACAATGCACCACAACGCCCTGCAACGGTAATGTCTTCACTGAAACCACACAGAACACTAACCACACAAGACGAACTTAATCTTCTCCGCTCTTTGGGTGGCTATCTTTTTCTTTCCAAACCCCCAGTTTGAATCAATCTTTCAGTCAGAATTCATCAAAAATAATGAGGCTGCCCCCCGTCCCCCCCCCCATCACCCCTCCCCTCTTTACCTTCCTCTTCCACCTCTGGAATAGAAGTGATTTAGTCTTACAAACGGACAGGGGAAGTTAGTTGGTGGGAAAACAGGGTGGGGGTAAAGTGCTTCTCTCTCTCCATCCGGGCCGGGGCCAGTGAATCCTCTCCAATTAAACCTAAACAGTCAGTCAGTCAGTCAGTCAGTCAGCGAGGTGAGGGAGGGAGTTAAGGCGGGCCAGGAGGCTAGAGGCCCGCTGTTGTCACTGCTACAGCCCCAGCCCCATTACACCACCTGTCCCTGGTCGTCAGTACTATCAACAGGGGCGCCAAGTCCTCCCAACCCCCTCCTAACCCCCCCTCGACCCCACACCCCACCCCCTTAAAGCTGCACCCTGTCCAGCTCGATAGGGCCACAGCTGGCCTCAGCCATCAGCTTCATGGGCCAGAGCTGCCTTGATGCCAATTAGGAGAACTGATAAGCACAGCAGTGTGTGTGTGTGTGTGTGTGTGTGTGTGTGTGTGTGTGTGTGTGTGTGTGTGTGTGTGTGTGTGTGTGTGTGTGTGTGTGTGTGTTGTGTGTGTGTGTGTGTGTGTGTGTGTGTGTGTGTGTGTCTGTGTGTGT
Source organism: Coregonus lavaretus (assembly GCF_964263955.1). NCBI lineage: Eukaryota > Metazoa > Chordata > Actinopteri > Salmoniformes > Salmonidae > Coregonus > Coregonus lavaretus. Next base: position 6,404 of record NW_028160758.1, read on the forward strand.
GTGTGTGTGTGTGTGTGTTCATATACAGCTCTATTTATAGGCCCTGGTCCAGCCTGCTCAGCTAGGGGAAAGAGACAGAGGAGGAAGGTTTTGTTTACGCCACTCAGATTAAGATGGTGGAAGGGGTGGGGTGGAGAATGGATCTGTCTTGCCTTATGTTGTTATGTAGATTACAGGTAGTTTAACCATCTATGATCTATGCCTATGAATCTATGATGTTGTAGTTTACAGGTAGTCTATGAATCTATGATGTTGAAGTTTACAGGTAGTCTATGAATCAATTATGTTGTAGTTTACAGGTAGTCTATGAATATACGATGTTGTAGTTTACAGGTAGTCTATGAATCAATGATGTTGTAGTTTACAGGTAGTCTATGAATCTACGATGTTGAAGTTTACAGGTAGTCTATGAATCAATGATGTTGTAGTTTACAGGTAGTCTATGAATCTACGATGTTGAAGTTTACAGGTAGTCTATGAATCAATTATGTTGTAGTTTACAGGTAGTCTATGAATCAATGATGTTGTAGTTTACAGGTAGTCTATGAATCTATGATGTTGAAGTTTACAGGTAGTCTATGAATCAATTATGTTGTAGTTTACAGGTAGTCTATGAATCAATTATGTTGTAGTTTACAGGTAGTCTATGAATCAATGATGTTGTAGTTTACAGGTAGTCAATGAATCAATTATGTTGTAGTTTACAGGTAGTCTATGAATCAATGATGTTGTAGTTTACAGGTAGTCTATGAATCTATGATGTTGAAGTTTACAGGTAGTCTATGAATTACAGGTAGTCTATGAATCTATGATGTTGAAGTTTACAGGTAGTCTATGAATCAATGATGTTGTAGTTTACAGGTAGTCTATGAATCTATGATGTTGTAGTTTACAGGTAGTCTATGAATCAATGATGTTGTAGTTTACAGGTAGTCTATGAATCTACGATATTGTAGTTTACAGGTAGTCTATGAATCAACGATGTTGTAGTTTACAGGTAGTTTATGAATCTATTATGTTGTAGTTTACAGGTAGTCTGTGAATCTACGATGTTGTAGTTTACAGGTAGTCTATGAATCTACGATGTTGTAGTTTACAGGTAGTCTATGAATCTATGATGTTGTAGTTTACAGGTAGTCTATGAATCTATGATGTTGTAGTTTACAGGTAGTCAATGAATCAATTATGTTGTAGTTTACAGGTAGTCTATGAATCAATGATGTTGTAGTTTACAGGTAGTCTATAAATCTATGATGTTGAAGTTTACAGGTAGTCTATGAATCAATGATGTTGTAGTTTACAGGTAGTCTATGAATCTATGATGTTGTAGTTTACAGGTAGTCTATGAATCTACGATATTGTAGTTTACAGGTAGTCTATGAATCAATGATGTTGTAGTTACAGGTAGTCTATGAATCAATGATGTTGTAGTTTACAGGTAGTCTATGAATCAATGATGTTGTAGTTTACAGGTAGTCTATGAATCTATGATGTTGAAGTTTACAGGTAGTCAATGAATCAATGATGTTGTAGTTTACAGGTAGTCTATGAATCTATGATGTTGTAGTTTAGAGGTAGTCTATGAATCAATGATGTTGTAGTTTACAGGTAGTCTATGAATCTATGATGTTGTAGTTTACAGGTAGTCTATGAATCTATGATGTTGTAGTTTACAGGTAGTCTATGAATCTACAATATTGTAGTTTACAGGTAGTCTATGAATCAATGATGTTGTAGTTACAGGTAGTCTATGAATCAATGATGTTGTAGTTTACAGGTAGTCTATGAATCAATGATGTTGTAGTTTACTGGTAGTCTATGAATCTATGATGTTGTAGTTTACAGGTAGTCAATGAATCAACGATGTTGTAGTTTACAGGTAGTCTATGAATCTATTATGTTGTAGTTTACAGGTAGTCTATGAATCTACGATGTTGTAGTTTACAGGTAGTCTATGAATCTACGATGTTGTAGTTTACAGGTAGTCTATGAATCTATGATGTTGTAGTTTACAGGTAGTCTATGAATCAATGATGTTGTAGTTTACAGGTAGTCTATGAATCTACGATGTTGTAGTTTACAGGTAGTCTATGAATCTATGATGTTGTTGTTTACAGGTAGTCTATGAATCTATGATGTTGTAGTTTACAGGTAGTCTATGAATCTATGATGTTGTAGTTTACAGGTAGTCTATGAATCTATGATGTTGTAGTTTACAGGTAGTCTATGAATCTATGATGTTGTAGTTTACAGGTAGTCTATGAATCTATGATGTTGTAGTTTACAGGTAGTCTATGAATCTATGATGTTGTAGTTTACAGGTAGTCTATGAATCAATGATGTTGTAGTTTACAGGTAGTCTATGAATCTATGATGTTGTAGTTTACAGGTAGTCTATGAATCTATTATGTTGTAGTTTACATGATTGCATCTCTTTCTTTTATTTCCCTCTTTGTGAGAACAGAAAGAGGAGCGAGAAAGAGAGAGAGAAAGACACAGAGAGAGACAGAGCGAAAGAATGAGATAGAGAGAGAAAAGAAAGAGATAGATAGAGAGATAAAGAGAATGATAGAGAGAGAGAGAGAGAGAGAGAGAGAGAGAGAGAGAGTAAGCGAGAGAGAGAGAGAGAAAGAGAGAGAGAGAGAGAAAGAGAAAGAGAAAGAGAAAGAGAAAGAGAAAGAGAAAGAGAAAGAGAAAGAGAACGAGAAAGAGAAAGAGAAAGAGAAAGAGAAAGAGAAAGAGAAAGAGAAAGAGAGATCGAGAGAGAGAGAGAGAGAGCGAGAGAGAGAGAGAGAGAGAGAGAGAGAGAGAGAGAGAGAGAGAGAGAGAGAGAGAGAGAGAGAGAGAGAGAGAGAGAGAGAGAGAGAGAGAGAGAGAGAGAGTTGGTGTGTGTTAGGTCCTAGATGAGGATTGATTCTAACAGTGGAGGGCCCTTACGGAGTCAGGAGTGTTTCCTGTTTCAGAGAGACACCACAGCGACCCAGAGTGTGTGTGTGTGCATGCGTGTTTCCTCCGCTCCCTAAGCCGCTCTCTCTTTACCCAGCATGCACGGCTAAGGATAAAGTAAATAAACATCTTAGGTCACGGGGCAGCCCTCTTTCACCCCCCAAAACAAAACAGTGCCTCTTTCAAACACCCCCACCTATGTCCCAAATGGCACCCTATTTTCCTATACCAAAGCTCTGGTCAAAGTGCACTATATAGGGAATAGGGTGCCATTCTCTGGTCTAAAGTAGTGCACTATATAGGGAATAGGGGGCCATTTGGGACGCACCCTCCCTCATAGCAGAACAAAGTCCCAGAGCGCGGGCCACAACGAGCCATAAACACTAAGGTCTCTGACCCATGAGAACCAATATGTCATCTTCAGACTTCAAAAAGAACAGAGGAGAAAAACTCCAACCAAACTAAAAAACAACCACGAACTAAAGATAATTGCTGGGAATTCTTAGACATAATACAAATCAAAAAACCTGGGTATAATTATATACAAAGAAATAGACGTGGAGATATTTAGGTGGATGGACTGATAAAAAAATGTTTTAAACATTTGAACTAAGATGATTGCCGTTGTCGTAATAATGACATTTATAATTAAAATGGGTATATATAGTACAGTTAATGTTTGTATGGAGAGTTATATAAAACCAATGACATCGCTTTGGCCATGAGATTTGAAGATTGACATATTTCCGAAAATTGTTTGTTTTGAAAGTTTAAATTTAGAGAGGCCAATTTATTAACAAAAACAAATAGTACAGAGTATAAAATTATTATTTTCTTCTTCATATGTACACCATAACCAGGCACACTGTGAACATGCCTAAATAACTCTTCCAATACAACCAGGCATCCAGTGAAACAACACTTAATTTGATATATGAACAATACATATACTACTAATAACCACATACAAGTAAATCCTATTAAACTGTCATATGATTTACTTAGATTTTAAGGATTTACTCTTAGATTTTTAACCTTTTACTGCAGCGGGCTAAATCAGGGTCACACAGAGTGTTTCTTGGTGGTCTTAAACAAATCTACTTTTAAACAAAAGTACACACCTCACACACATGGTTATGGGCTTTATAAAAAGAAGACACCTGTACCATGTCAGATATAGAGTTTAAAAGTACTACAGTTTGAGTTTGCGTCCCAATATTACACTTTATATACATCACAGAAGACTGAAATATAACAAAACCGTTTGACATTAGAAATACCAGATATTTGGCTTTTTTTGTTTTTATCTTGTTGATTAATTATGAAATGATGAAACATATGAATAACCTTCCACCCATGAGGCCACTAGGTCATTGGACTGCAGGGAAAGGGCTACGAATAGGAAACACACCAGTATAGTCCTGTCCTCTCTTCAGACAGACTTTCCTTTCAAGTTAAAGTTAATTACATCGGGTGGCCAAGGGCCAAAGTTCTCCCGGGAAATGTATCCGTGAAAAGAGGTGGACGGAAGAGCACTTAATTAATTCAGCAACAATGTGTCTTTCTGAAGGAGAAAATAACACTTAGGATGAGTCCACAGTACACCTGTTCTGCCCTTGGTCCCTAGCTATAGCCTGCAACCTCACCTAGCACGTCAATTTAGTGAAGACTACCATATTGCGCAGTCTTACTCTTACCCTATCAAGGTCCTGCAATAGACAGAGGCCGCATCCCAAATAGCACTGTATTCCCTACATAGCGCACTAGGTAGTGTAGGGCAGGGTTTGCCAAGGAGGGGCCCAGGACAGAGTCTGGGAAACCCTGGTGTAAGGAATAGTGTGCCATTTGGGCCCCTGGTGCAGCCATGCGTAGCTCCAACAGGTCTGACTGCTCCAACAGCTGTAGGATAAGACAAACACTCCTCCAGGCCTCATCGGGCCTATTCAAAAAATAAAACAATTATCTGTATATTGAGTTCCGCTCCATATCTCTGTCCCCACTACAACGTGTTCCATGTCTCTGTCTCCACTACAACGTGTTCCATGTCTCTGTCCCCACTACAACGTGTTCCATGTCTCTGTCCCCACTACAACGTGTTCCATGTCTCTGTCCCCACTACAACGTGTTCCATGTCTCTGTCCCCACTACAATGTGTTCCATGTCTCTGTCCCCACTACAACGTGTTCCATGTCTCTGTCCCCACTACAATGTGTTCCATGTCTCTGTCCCCACTACAACGTGTTCCATGTCTCTGTCCCCACTACAATGTGTTCCATGTCTCTGTCCCCACTACAACGTGTTCCATGTCTCTGTCCCCACTACAACATGTTCCATATCTCTGTCCCCACTACAATGTGTTCCATGTCTCTGTCCTACTACAACGTGTTCCATGTATCTGTCCCCACTACAACGTGTTCCATGTCTCTGTCCCCACTACAATGTGTTCCATGTCTCTGTCCTACTACAACGTGTTCCATGTCTCTGTCCCCACTACAACATGTTCCATATCTCTGTCCCCACTACAATGTGTTCCATGTCTCTGTCCTACTACAACGTGTTCCATGTCTCTGTCCCCACTACAACGTGTTCCATGTATCTGTCCCACTACAACGTGTTCCATATCTCTGTCCCCACTACAACGTGTTCCATATCTCTGTCCCTACCACAACGTGTTCCATGTCTCTGTCTATTTTCCCTCCCTGCTCGTCCCTCTCTTCCTCCTAGTTGAATATTGTTCTATCTTGATGAAGTGCTCTGCTGCTGTGTTGTGTGTGTGTGTGTGTGTGTGTGTGTGTGTTTGTGTGTGTGTGTGTGTGTGTGTGTGTGTGTGTGTGTTGTTGTGTGTGTGTGTGTGTGTGTGTTGTGTGTGTGTGTGTGTGTGTGTGTGTGTGTGTGTGTGTGTGTGTGTGTGTGTTTGCTACTGCTAGATGCTAGAGTGTGATGTCACTCACCCGGCCGTATCTGTTAGCGTAAGACCCTGTGAGCAAGGAATGGAAAACGATGATGGTCTCATCCAAGTCCCAGATGAACACTCTCTGGAGAGAGGGGGAGGGGGGTGGGGGGGTGGGGGGGGGACAAAAAGGGTAAAACAAAATCAATGGTTGCACTCTGTATCCTGCAATGTGATCTGCCCTGGTCAATAGAGAGAGAGAGAGAGAGAGAGAGAGAGAGAGAGAGAGAGAGAGGAGAGAGAGAGAGAGAGAGAGAGAGAGAGAGAGAGAGAGAGAGAGAGAGAGAGAGAGGATTGGTGCGCCTCAGGGATCTAGATCCATTTAGCTACAGTTGTTGGTCACCACCACCACATCTCTCCCTCCATCCATCCATCCATCCATCCCCTGCCCTTTACATTAGCCCAATCAATAGTGACTAACTCATTAACTGGCTATGTTAACATGCTGCGATGTCAGCACCATTAATGGGCCTAACCTCTCTGAATTAATATCTTATTAATAATAATTAATTATGAATGATTAATCATTAACACGTTACTTTGACATATGGATTGGCTGGTATCTAATAGGCATTCATATACACAGTTAGTCACCCATATGTTTTATGACCTAATCATTAACACGTTACTTTTATACATCGCACATATTTAACATACATAGTTACCCATATGTTTAATGGCACATGAGTATCAGTCAGTTATCTGCCTCAGAGGAGTAATATTCATAGAGGTATATGTCATCTATCATAGAAACACAAAGCCATCTTATCTCTGTCTCTACCTATTAAGGTAAAAGCAGAACAGAATTCATTGTTGATAAAACACAAAAATACTATAAAATACGTTTCAATAAATGTGAACTACACATTCACAAGACAACTAAACATTTTAAAATATCTTCATAGTTAATAAACTATTCAGTAACCAATAATATGTTTAGGTTATAAAACCACTTTATTCATGTGTGTGATGTGTGGCGTTGGTTAAGGTGGATTAGTCTATTGTGATTCAGACAGGGTGAGGCTGTCTGTTGCCAAGGCAGCGGTGGGGCTAACACACACACACACACACACACACACACACACACACACACGCCCACCCTACCTCAAGGTCAGAGTCAGGCGGTGGTGATGGGTTGGTTTTGTTTCCTTCTCCCTCTGCCACGTGACTTTCCATCCGAGGCGCGCCGCAATCGATTGACTCTGAATCTTTAATGGGGGTTGAAGGACTGTGAATGGTACTGTACTCTACTGGAAGGGAGAACAAGAAGAAGAAGAAGAAGAAGAAGAAGAAGAAGAAGAAGAAGAAGAAGAAGAAGAAGAAGAAGAAGAAGAAGAAGAAGAAGAAGAGAAGAAGAAGAAGTGATTGTTTTAAAATAAAGACGAGGAAATGAAAATAATAGTATTTATTTCAGCTTCAGGACTGAGGGAGGAGTGGACAGTTCCATTTTGTCTTGTAAAGTGTGTGTGTATGCGCGCGTGCATGTGTGTGTGTGTGTGTGTGTGTGTGTGTGTGCGGGTGTGTTAAATATAGAAAATTCGACAATAACTCATAATTGCATAAAAAGGACTTTCTGTTGTATGGTTTCCAGAGTGTCAGACAGACAGAGAGAACAACGTTAGTATTCATCTCTGATGCTACCGGCTGGTTGAACTTCTTCTTATCTTATTTCACTTGATGGGATGATGATGTCATCAGAGCTTCTTGCCAGGCCAGAAGAAGCATTAATGTAATTTCTATTAAAGGAGAAAGATGGTCCCCTGTGCTCTCTCTCTCTCTCTCTCTCTCTCTCTCTCTCTCTCTCTCTCTCTCTCTCTCTCTCTCCTCTCTCTCTCTCTCTCTCTCTCTCTCTCTCTCTCTCTCTCTCTCTCTCCCCTCTCTCTCTCTCTCTCTCTCTCTCTCTCTCTCTCTCTCTCTCTCTCTCTCTCTCTCTCTCTCTCCTCTCTCTCTCTCTAAGAACTGGAGTTACTCTCTGCAGTAAATTCACATTTCTACATTAAACTATTCCATAGAGGGTTACAGAGGGTGGATTTTGGATGCTATTTAGAAAGGAGGGTAACAACAATTAAAACAATTATCACAAAAACATTTTTGAATTTATATTTCTACAATAATACCAGTTTCTAGGACCAACAAAATTCAGGGAGGGTTTTGATTATCGTTGATTGTCATAAATTCCAAACAATTATCACAATATTATAGTTTATTTGATTAAGAGCGTTGTGCCAGTAACCGAAAGGTCGCTGGTTCTAATCCCCAATCCGACTAGGTGAAAAATCTGTCGATGTGCCCTTGAGCAAGGCACTTAACCCTAATTGCTCCTGTAAGTCGCTCTGGATAAAAGCGTCTGCTAAAGTGACTAAAAATGTAAATGTAAATGTTAAAATACCAGTAATGGTTACCATAACGAGTGGCCCTGGCGTCATAGCCACCCCTCCAGAGCCGTCTGATCCTGGGGACGGAGGGTGGGGGCCTGGGGGGCCTGGGGCATACCTGCTGGGGGGTCCGTGAGGGCGCTGGGGGGCTCCTGGAGGGTGTAGGTGGCCGTGGTGGAGGGGGTGGTGGGACTGGTGTTGTTGCTGGTCATGTAGGGGGAGGTGTACGGAGAGCTGTTGTAATACTGAGCATACTGGCCCTGGCCGAACGCCGGGTAGCTCGGGTAGTCCTGGGGCGAGGAGAGGGGATAGAGAGAGGAGGGTGGGGAGAGGGAAGGATGGAAAGATTGAGAGGGTGGGGGTGGAAAGAGAGAGAGAGAGAGATAGAGAGAGAGAGAGAGAGAGAGAGAGAGAGAGAGAGAGAGAGAGAGAGAGAGAGAGAGAGAGAGAGAGAGAGAGAGAGAGAGAGAGAGAGGGGGGGGGGGGGGGAGAAAGAAAGAGAGAAGAGACGAAAGGTAGAAAAAGTGGAAAGGTAGCGAGAGAGAGGGTAAGTAACGTGAGATATGCCCCCTTGTTACTTTACAGTGCGGATTCCAAAACATAAATGCAAACACATGTCTCTTGTGTCCTACATCTGGACAGCGATCTGTCTTGGTATTTTTGGGTATGCGTCCCGAATGGCACCCGATTGCCTATTTAGTGCACTATTTTTGACCAGTGCCTTATGGGGGAAGCTGGTCAAAAGTAGTGTACTAATGTAAATAGTGAATAGGGTGCCATTTGGACACCTCTCCTCTGGCATAATC
>NW_028160757.1:0-57500 GCF_964263955.1 Coregonus lavaretus
ATCCAACTTTCTAATGAAGATGGAGAAACACTTAGAGCATATTTAATTCTTCCTTATTCTGTTAGGCTTGAAAATCAAAAATCAGAATAGTAAAACATTTTACTGTGAATAAGTTAAATAAGTTTTAGTGACCGGTGGTATTTTTCTAGAATTCTATGGAATGTTCTGTGATCAGACAATTTATCTGGATAGTATATTTAACACATATCTGCACCAAAAACAAATGACATTTGGTCTTAAATATGATTAGGAACCAGTAATATAATATGAATAAAACTAGAACTGCATTCTACAAAATATCACACGCACCTTGAACCCTCACCTTTGGTGAGTTTTGGTCATAAGGCATATTATAACAATAATTGTATTTTACAACTTCCATTTATTCTGTACATACATTCCCAATGCAATAAAATACAAATTAATTACTTAAAAATCATACAATGTGATTTTCTGGATTTTTGTTGTAGATTCCGTCTCTCACAGTTGAAGTGTACCTATGATAAAAATTACAGACCTCTACATGCTTTGTAAGTAGGAAAACCTGCAAAATCGGCAGTGTATCAAATACTTGTTCTCCCCACTATATATTTATAAAAAAAATTTTTTACCCCATTTCCTCCCCAATTTCGTGATATCCAATTGGTAGTTACAGTCTTGTCCCATCGCTGCACTGCTTATTGACACACTGCTCGCTTAACCCAGAAGCCAGCCGCACCAATGTGTCGGAGGATCCAAGGTCAGCTTGCAGGCGCCCGGCCCGCCACAAGGAGTCACTAGAGTGCGAAGGTACGAGGACATCCCGTCCGGCCAAACCCTCCCCTAACCCGGACGACGCTGGGCCAATTGTGCGCCGCCTCATGGGTCTCCCGATCACAGCCGGCTGTGACACAGCCTGGGATCGAACCCGGGTCTGTAGTGATGCCTCATGGGTCTCCCGATCACAGCCGGCTGTGACACAGCCTGGGATCGAACCCGGGTCTGTAGTGACGCCTCAAGCACTGCGATGCAGTGCCATGGAACGCTGCGCAACTCGGGAGACACCTGACATGCTACATTACGCGTTAACTTGATGTATTTAGCTAGCTACAGTATTGTTCCCCTTTAATCTGTGGTATCATAGCTAGCCTGGCTCGCTAGCGTTATCAAATAATGTTGTATAACCAGAGATAGCTACTAGCTTATACCAGGTATTTTGTATACATCTGGCCCTTCATTGGACACTGTGTTAACAAACCTCCAAACGAGCTTCAAATCCTTCAGTAGCCTCCAACTGCTCTTAAACACTAGTAAAACTAAATGCATGCTTTTCAATCGAACGCTGCTGGCACCCGCCCACCCGACTAGAATCACCACTCTCGACGGGTCTGACCTAGAGTATGTGGACAACTACAAATACCTAGGTGTCTGGTTAGACTGTAAACTCAACTTCCAGACTCACATAAAGAATCTCCAATCCAAAGTTAAATCTAGAATCGTCTTCCTATTTCGCAATAAAGCCTCCTTCACTCATGCTGCCAAACATGCCCTCGTAAAACTGACTATCCTACCGATCCTTGACTTCGGCGATGTAATTTACAAAATAGCCTCCAACACTCTACTCAGCAAATTGGATGTAGTCTATCACAGTGCCATCCGTTTTGTCTCCAAAGCCCCATACACTACCCACCACTGTGACCTGTACGCTCTTGTTGGCTGGTCCTCACTACATGTTCGTCGTCAAACCCACTGGCTCCAGGCCATCTATAAATCACTGCTAGGCAAATCCCCGCCTTATCTTAGCTCATTGGTCACCATAGCAGCACCCACCCGTAGTCTGCGCTCCAGCAGGTATATCTCACTGGTCATCCCCAAAGCCAACACCTCCTTTGGCCGCCATTCCTTCCAGTTCTCTGCTGCCAATGACTGGAACGAATTGCAAAAATCTCTGAAGCTGGAGACTCTTATCTCCCTCAATAACTTTAAGCATCAGTTGTCAGAGCACCTTACCGATCACTGCACCTGTACACAGCCCATCCGAAATTAGCCCACCCAACTACCTCATCCCTATATTGTTATTTATTTTGCTCTTTTGCACCCCAGTATCTCTATTTGCACATAATCTCTTGCACATCTAGCATTCCAGTGTTAATACTATTGTAATTATTCTGCACTATAGCCTATTTATTGCCTTACCTCCATAACTTGCTACATTTGCACACACTGTATATATATTTTCTGTTGTATTTCTGACTTTATGTTTTTTTTTTACCCCATATGTAACTCTGTTGTTTTTATTGCACTACTTTGCTTTATCTTGGCCAGGTCGCAGTTGTAAATGAGAACCTGTTCTCAACTGGCTTACCTGGTTAAATAAAGGTGAAATAAAAAATAAATAAAAATAAATAAATAAATAAAAGGTATCTACCTAGCTAACATACTCACCAACGCCAGTGGTTTGACGGTTAGCAGGCAGCAGAAGTCACCTTGTCGGATGTAATCCATTCCTGGTTATATTGTTGAAATGCATTGGAAAGTTTGCACTTTATGGAAGTCCATTTTCACTCATTTCTTGCAGAGCGAAATGTGTGTGTTGCACCCATATGCAGACCACAACGTGTTGTCTCTGGGCAATTGTGCATCAATGTCAGAGTTCAATTAAGCTGGCCCGGGTTGAACTGGTCTATGAGGGCGGAGCCGGTGTGGGAGGAGCGCTCTGCTCAAATCAAACAGCACCTCTTGGTTATGTTATCAACCAGGCAACATGATCCATCGTTCAGAAACATACAACATCTCTTTTCCACCAATATATATGTTAGAATTTTCAAAATAGTTTTAATTAGGAAGGCAGATTTTATCAAAAGCAACCACTTTGCATGTGAAAACACAGAATCCTACTAATTACTCCACCTACTTCACTTTTGTTTTAAGCCGACTTCGCCATCGGCCAGAACGGGAGGCAGCCCGGTTCCAAAACGAATGCAATCACTTTTCACCCGGTGCAAACTACGGCTACCCGGGAGGTGCAAACTACGGCTACCCGGGAGGTGCAAACTACGGCTACCCGGGAGGTGCAAACTACGGCTACCCGGGAGGGGCAAACTACGGCTACCCGGGAGGTGCAAACTACGGCTACCCGGGAGGTGCAAACTACGGCTACCTGGGAGGTGCAAACTACGGCTACCCGGGAGGTGCAAACTACGGCTACCTGGGAGGTGCAAACTACGGCTACCCGGGAGGTGCAAACTACGGCTACCTGGGAGGTGAAAACTACGGCTACCCGGGAGCCTTGGCCAGCCTAATAGAATCCCCTCACTGGCAGAAGTGGGCATGTAACCCAACCCCACAGTAAGTCGTGACAAACTCACTTACAAAACTCTGTTTTGGACAAGACTGACTTCCTTACCAAAATGATCTGTAGCCCATTTAGACACTGGAATAAATCTTTCTGACTTATATCGATGCCACGTAGGCCGTTTAAAACCAGAGGAGTTGGTTCTAAGTGGCAGTTGACCTTTAATAGTTGGTTCTAAGTGGCAGTTGACCTTTAATAGTTGGTTCTAAGGGGCAGTTGACCTTTAATAGTTGGTTCTAAGGGGCAGTTGACCTTTAATAGTTGGTTCTAAGTGGCAGTTGACCTTTAATAGTTGGTTCTAAGTGGCAGTTGACCTTTAATAGTTGGTTCTAAGGGGCAGTTGACCTTTAATAGTTGGTTCTAAGGGGCAGTTGACCTTTAATAGTTGGTTCTAAGTGGCAGTTGACCTTTAATAGTTGGTTCTAAGGGGCAGTTGACCTTTAATAGTTAGTTCTAAGTGGCAGTTGACCTTTAATAGTTGGTTCTAAGTGGCAGTTGACCTTTAATAGTTGGTTCTAAGAGGCAGTTGACCTTTAATAGTTGGTTCTAAGTGGCAGTTGACCTTTAATAGTTGGTTCTAAGGGGCAGTTGACCTTTAATAGTTGGTTCTAAGTGGCAGTTGACCTTTAATTGTTGGTTCTAAGTGGCATTTGACCTTAAATAGTTGGTTCTAAGGGGCAGTTGACCTTTAATAGTTGGTTCTAAGGGGCAGTTGACCTTTAATAGTTGGTTCTAAGTGGCATTTGACCTTTAATAGTTGGTTCTAAGGGGCAGTTGACCTTTAATAGTTGGTTCTAAGTGGCATTTGACCTTTAATTGTTGGTTCTAAGTGGCATTTGACCTTTAATAGTTGGTTCTAAGGGGCAGTTGACCTTTAATAGTTGGTTCTAAGGGGCAGTTGACCTTTAATAGTTGGTTCTAAGTGGCAGTTGACCTTTAATAGTTGGTTCTAAGTGGCAGTTGACCTTTAATAGTTGGTTCAAAAAGGCAGTTGACCTTTAATAGTTGGTTCTAAGGGGCAGTTGACCTTTAATAGTTGGTTCAAAAAGGCAGTTGACCTTTAAGGGTGTAGTTCGCTATACAGTATAGTTCAATTATATTTCCTAGAAGCTAAACCATATATTTTTTAGGGATATACACTGCTCAAAAAAAATTAAGGGAACACTAAAATAACACATCCTAGATCTGAATGAATGAAATAATCTTATTAAATACTTTTTTCTTTACATAGTTGAATGTGCTGGCAACAAAATCACACAAAAATTATCAATGGAAATCAAATGTATCAACCCATGGAGGTCTGGATTTGGAGTCACCCTCAAAATTAAAGTGGAAAGCCACACTACAGGCTGATCCAACTTTGATGTAATGTCCTTAAAACAAGTCAAAATGAGGCTCAGTAGTGTGTGTGGCCTCCACTTGCCTGTATGACCTTCCTACAACGCCTGGGCATGCTCCTGATGAGGTGGCGGATGGTCTCCTGAGGGATCTCCTCCCAGACCTGGACTAAAGCATCCGCCAACTCCTGGACAGTCTGTGGTGCAACGTGGCGTTGGTGGATGGAGCGAGACATGATGTCCCAGATGTGCTCAATTGGATTCAGGTCTGGGGAACGGGCGTGCCAGTCCATAGCATCAATGCCTTCCTCTTGCAGGAACTGCTGACACACTCCAGCCACATGAGGTCTAGCATTGTCTTGCATTAGGAGGAACCCAGGGCCAACCGCACCAGCATATGGTCTCACAAGGGGTCTGAGGATCTCATCTCGGTACCTAATGGCAGTCAGGCTAACTCTGGCGAGCACATGGAGGGCTGTGCGGCCCCCCAAAGAAATGCCACCCCACACCATGACTGACCCACCGCCAAACCGGTCATGCTGGAGGATGTTGCAGGCAGCAGAACGTTCTCCACGGCGTCTCCAGACTCTGTCACGTCTGTCACATGTGCTCAGTGTGAACCTGCTTTCATCTGTGAAGAGCACAGTGCGCCAGTGGCGAATTTGCCAATCTTGGTGTTCTCTGGCAAATGCCAAACGTCCTGCACGGTGTTGGGCTGTAAGCACAACCCCCACCTGTGGACGTCGGGCCCTCATACTACCCTCATGGAGTCTGTTTCTGACCGTTTGAGCAGACACATGCACATTTGTGGCCTGCTGGAGGTCATTTTGCAGGGCTCTGACAGTGCTCCTCCTGCTCCTCCTTGCACAAAGGCGGAGGTAGCAGTCCTGCTGCTGGGTTGTTGCCCTCCTACAACCTCCTCCACGTCTCCTGATGTACTGGCCTGTCTCCTGGTAGCGCCTCCATGCTCTGGACACAACGCTGACAGACACAGCAAACCTTCTTGCCACAGCTCGCATTGATGTGCCATCCTGGATGAGCTGCACTACCTGAACCACTTGTGTGGGTTGTAGACTCCGTCTCATGCTACCACTAGAGTGAAAGCACCGCCAGCATTCAAAAGTGACCAAAACATCAGCCAGGAAGCATAGGAACTGAGAAGTGGTCTGTGGTCACCACCTGCAAAACCAGTCCTTTATTGGGGGTGTCTTGCTAATTGCCTATAATTTCCACCTGCTGTCTATCCCATTTGCACAACAGCATGTGAAATGTATTGTCAATCAGTGTTGCTTCCTAAGTGGACAGTTTGATTTCACAGAAGTGTGATTGACTTGGAGTTACATTGTGTTGTTTAAGTGTTCCCTTTAGTTTTTTGAGCAGTGTATTACTTATTAGGTGGAGGTACTGCACCAGTTTATTTATGAATAAATATTTATATATATATATATACACTACACACATACTACACATATAATACTCACATACTTCTGTGTCACACCCTGATCTGTTTCACCTGTCTTTGTGCTTGTCTCCAACCCCTCTAGGTGTCGCCCATCTTCCCCGTTATCCCCTGTGTATTTATACCAGTGTTTTCTGTTTGTCTGTTGCCAGTTCGTCTTGTCTCGTCAAGCGTGTTTTTACTCCTGTTTCTCTCTAGATCCTGTTTTTCCGGTTCTGCCTGCCCCTGAGCCTGCCTGCTGTTCTGTACCTGTCTGACCCTGCCCTGGATTACTGACCTCTGCCTGCCCTTGACCTGTCGTCTGCCTGCCCCCTGTTTTGTTAATAAACATCTGTGATTCGAACTGTCTGCATCTGGGTCTTATCCTGAGTTCTGATACTTCTGCCTACTTACAGACTGTAACACACATACAGTGCCTTCAGAAAGTGACTTTTTCCACATTTTGTTGTGTTACAGCATGAATTTAAAATGGATTAAACAGAGATGGTGTGTCACTGGCCTACACACAATACCCCATAATTTCAAAGTGGAATTATGTTTTTAGAATTTTGTTGAAATAAATAAAAAATGAAAATCTGAAATGCCTTGAGTCAATAAGTATTCAACCCCTGTTTAACATGATTTCTGAATGACTACCTCATCTCTGTACCCCACACATACAATTATCTGTAAGGTCCCTCAGTCGAGCAGTGAATTCCAAACACAGATTCAACCACAAAGACCAGGGAGGTTTTCCAATGCCTTGCAAAGAAGGGCACCTATTGGTAGATGGGTCAAAATAAAAAAGCAGACATTGAATATCCCTTTGAGCATGGTGAAGTGATTAATTACACTTTGGATGGTGTATCAATACACCCAGCCACTACAAAGATACAGGCATCCTTCCTAACTCAGTTGCCGGAGAGGAAGGAAACCACTCAGGGATTTCACCATGAGGCCAATGGTGACTTTAAAACAGTTACAGAGATTATTGGCTGTGATAGGAGACAACTGAGGATGGATCAACATCATTGTAGTTACTCCACAATACTAACCTAAATGACAGAATGAAAAGAAGAAAGCCTGTACAGAATAAAAATAACAGGGCACTAAAATAAAACTGCAAAAAAATGTGGCAAAGAAATTAACTCTATGTCCTGAATATAAAGCATTATGTTTGGGGCAAATCCAACACAAAACATCACTGAGTACTACTCTATTTTCAAGCATGGTGGTGGCTGAGAGACAAATTCACCTTTCAGCAGGACATTAGTGTCACGACTTCCGCCGAGGCTGCCCCGCCTCCTGGTTCGGGCAGGCTTCGGCGTTCGTCGTCACCGGAGTACTAGCTACTGCCGATCCCATTCTCATCACTCCACTTGTCATGTCTTGTCAATCACACACACCTGGTGCTCTTTCCCCTAATTAGTATGTGTATAAGTGTTACCTCTGTTCCCCTTGTCTTTGTGAGTGATTGTTTATTGTGAGAGTGAGGAGCTCGGTTGAGCTACTCTTCTATATGTACTTTCCAAGGTGGAATGTTTCCCTTGTTATAGTTTCGTGTTTACGCTGGGAGTGTTTGATTTATGTAAACGGAATAAACTCTGGACTTCGGTGTTTTACCTCCTGCGCCTGACTCCTTCATTCACACCTCGCCACAGAATCACTCATCTGATCTGATATGGAGTCAGCAGGAGAAGACCGCATGCCTGGAGTTGTGGCAAGGGTCCAGGAGCTTTCCTCGATGCTGGCCAGCTTGGGGGAAGCGATGGATCGGGTTCTTCAGGTAGTAGAACGCCTGGAGAGGAGAGGACCTGATCTATCGAGACCAGCTGGCCAACCGTGTCCAGCCACCTTCACCCCAGTCCCTTGTGGGATCCAGATATCCCGGGCCACTGGAGTTTGATGGGGCGGCAGCGCGATGTAAGGGATTTATGCTCCAACTCTAGCTGTATTTCTCCAGCATCAGGCCGGCACCACTGGAGCGGGAGAAGGTATCCGTCCTCATTTCCTGCCTTTGTGGGAGAGCCCTGGAGTGGCATCACGGCAACAAAAAAAAACGGCCCGAAAGAGGCGAGCAAACTCCCCGTAGTCCTCCAACACGGCACCTCTCTCGTTCCACACCACGTTGGAGGACTACGGCGAGTTTGCTCGCCTCTTTCGGGCCGTTTTTGATCACCCGCCTGAGGGTCGAGAGGCGGGCGAACGACTGGTCCATCTGAGGCAGGGGACGAGGACCGCACAGGACAAAGCGCTGGAGTTCCGGACACTGGCAGCGGGGTCCGGGTGGAACGAGCGGGCCCTGATCGACCATTTCCGGTGCCACCTAAGGGAGGACGTCCGACGGGAGCTAGCCTGCCGTGATGCCATGCTATCGTTCTTCCAACTGGTGGACATGGCCATCTGGCTGGACAATCTGCTAGCAGCCAGAGGACGTCCTGGTAGGGGTCTGCCTGTTCCCACTCCGGACGACTTTGACCCCGAGCAGATGGAGCTGGGGGGAGCCACCGGTCGAGAGAGCGCAGGAGGTCAGCGACAGTGCCACTCTGGTGGCACGAAGGGACAATCCACCTCACGTCGCAGTCAACGTTCTTTTGGGTCTGGAGGCGGTAGGCAGGGTACTCACGCATCACCCCAGGTAACGAACACCCAAACTTGTTCAGAGCCCTTTGCGGCGCACTGTCCCTATCTATCTCCTTTCCCGATCACCTGGTAGTTTCCTAGTGTAGGGCGCTAGTCGATTCAGGCGCAGCTGGGAACTTTATGGACAGGGCATTTGCACGCCGTCAAGGCATTTCATTGGTTTCCCTATCCATTCCACTCCCCATCAGAGCACTTGATAGTTGACCATTAGGGTCTTGGTTGGTTAAGGAGGTTACTGTACCAGTCACCATGATTACGCAGGAGACGCATGTTGAGCAGATCACCTTTATGATTATTGAGTCTCCTGCTTACCCTGTAGTCTTGGGTATCCCATGGTTAGCCCTTCACAACCCCAATTTCTCATGGCCGCAGAAGGTTCTTACAGGGTGGTCGCGTGAGTGTCCGGGTAGGTGTCTAGGTGTTTCCGTTGGTGCGACCACGGTGGAAAGTCCAGACGGTACCCCCACCGTGCGCATTCCCCCCGAATACCATGATCTGGCGCTCGCATTTTCCAAGACACAAGCGACAAAATTACCACCTCATCAGGAGGGGGATTGCGCGATAAACCTTCGGGTAGACGCTGTACCTCCCAGGAGTCATGTGAATCCCCTGTCACAGGCTGAAACGGAGGCTATGGAAACATACGTCACCGAGTCCCTGCGCCAGGGGTATATACGTCCCTCCACTTCACCTGCCTCCTTTAGTCACACCTCGTCACAATTAGCCTAAAACACAAGGCCAAATATACACTGGCGTTGCTTACCAAGATGACACCGAATGTTCCTGAGTGGCCTAGTTACAGTTTTGACTTAAATCGGCTTGAAAATCTAAAATCTAAAGTAACACAATAAAATAACAATAACGAGGCTATATACAGGGGGTACCGGTACCGAGTCAATGTGCGGGGGTACAGGTTAGTCGAGGTAATTTGTACATGTAGGTAGGGGTAAAGTGACTATAGATAGATAATAAACAGTGAGTAGCAGTTGTGTAAAAACAAAGGGGGGAGGGTGTCAATCTAAATAGTCTGGGTGGTCATTTGATTAAATGTTCAGCAGTCTTTAGACTTAGCATTCCGGTACCGCTTGCTGTGCGGTAGCAGAGAAAACAGTCTATGACTAGGGTGGCTGGAGTCTATGACCATTTTTAGGACCTTCCTCTGACACCGCCTGGTATTGAGGTCCTGGATGGCAGGAAGCTTGGCCCCAGTGATGTACTGGGCCGTACGCACTACCCTCTGTAGCGCCTTACGGTCAGATGCCAAGCAGGCGGTGATGCAACCGGTCAGGATGCTCTCAATGGTGCAGCTGTATAACTTGCTAAATCTTTTCAGTCTCCATATGGGGAAAAGGCCCTTTTCACAACTTTCTTATTACATTTTTTATGCCTTTTTCTCCCCAATTTCGTGATATCCAATTGGTAGTTACAGTCTTGTCACGTCGCTGCAACTCCCATACGGAATCGGGAAAGGTCGAGAGCCATGCGTCCACCGAAACACGACCCTGCCAAGCTGCACTGCTTTCTTGACACACTGCTCGCTTATCATGGAAGCCAGCCTCACCAATGTGTCGAAGGAAACACCGTCCAGGTGGCGACTGTGTCAGCGTAAATGCGCCCGGCCTGCCACAGGAGTCGCTAGAGCGTGATGGGACAAGGACATCCCGGCCGGCCAAAAACGCTCCCCTAACCCGGACAACGCTGGGCCAATTGTGCGCCGCCTCATGGGTCTCCCGGTCGACACAGATCGTAGTGTAACTGTAGCCCACGACTTTCTTTGTGTGTTTGGGCCATGATAATTTGTTGGTGATGTGGACACCAAGGAACTCCACTACAGCCCCGTCGATGTGAATGAGGGCGTGTTCGGCCCTCCTTTTCCTGTAGTCCACGATCATCTCCTTTGTCTTGTTCATGTTGAGGGAGAGGTTGTTGTCCTGCAACCACTCTGCCAGGTCTCTGACCTCCTCCCTATAGGCTATCTCATCGTTGTCGGTGATCAGGCCTACCATGATCAGGCCTACCACCGTTGTGTCGTCAGCTAAATTAATGATGGTGTTGGAGTCGTGCCTGGCCAAGCAGTCGTGGGTGAACAGGGAGTACAGGAGGGGAACTAAGCACGCACCCCTGAGAGGCCCGCGTGTTGAGGATCAGCGTGGCAGATGTGTTGTTACCTACCCTTACCACCTGGGGGATGCCCATCAGGAAGTCCAGGATCCAGTTGCAGAGGGAGGTGTTTAGTCCCAGGGTCCTTAGCTTAGTGATGAGCTTTGTGGGTACTATGGTGTTGAACGCTGAGCTGCAGTCAATGAACAGCATTCTTACATAGGTGTTCCTTTTGTCCAGGTGGGAAAGGGCAGTGTGTAGTGCGATTGAGATCGGTGGATCTGTTGGGGCGGTATGCGAATTGGAGTGGGTCTAGGTATAGTACAGTATATCCTTCTCATCGGACACATTAAAGAAATAAATATTTGTCCAGTTCGAGGTGAGTAATCGCTGTTACAAACAATGCGACAATCCAGGTATGCAAAACTCTTAGACACTTACCCAGAAAGACTCACAGCTGTAATCACTGTCAAAGGTGATTCTAACATGTATTGACTCAGGGGGTTGAATACTAATCTAATCAAGATATACAGTGCATTCTGAGACGATTCAGACCGCTTCCCCTTTTTCCACATTTTGTTACGTCACAGCCTCATTCTAAAATCAATTAAATAAAATGTTTTCCTCATCAATCTAAACACAATACCCCATAATAGCAAAGCAAAAACAGGTTTTTACACTTTTTTTCAAAATTATGAAAAATAAAAAACATAAATACCTTATTTACATAAGTATTCAGATCCTTTGCTATGAGACTCGAAATTGAGCTCAGGTGCATCCTGTTTCCATTGATCATCCTTGAGATGTTTCTACAACTTGATTGAAGTTCACCTGTGGTAAATTCAATTGATTGGACATGATTTGGAAAGGCACACCCCTGTCTATATAAGGTCTCACAGTTGACAGTGCATGTCAGAGCAAAACCCAAGCCATGAGGTCGAAGGAATTGTCTGTAGATCTCTGAAACAGGATTTTGTCAAGGCACAGATCTGGGGGGTGGGTACCAAAAATGTCTGCAGCATTGAAGGTCCCCAAGAACACAGTGGCCTCCATCATTCTTAAATGGAAGAAGTTTGGAACCACCAAGACTCTTCCTAGAGCTGGCCGCCCGGCCAAACTGAGCAATCGTGGGTGAAGGGCCTTGGTCAGGGAGGTGACCAAGAACTCCAGAGTTCCTCTGTGGAGATGGGAGAACCTTCCAGAAGGACAACCATCTCTGCAGCACTCTACCAATCAGGCCTTTATGGTAGAGTGGCCAGACGGAAGCCACTCCTCAGTAAAAGGCACATGACAGCCCGCTTGGAGTTTGCCAAAAGGCACCTAAAGACTCTCAGACCATGAGAAACAAGATTCCCTGGTTTGATGAAACCAATATTGAACTCTTTGGCCTGAATGCCAAGCCTCATGTCTGGAGGAAACCTGGCACCATCCCTACGGTGAATCATGGTGGTGGCAGAATCATGCTGTGGGGATGTTTTTCAGCGGCAGGGACTGGGAGACTAGTCAGGATCGAGGGAAAGATGAACGGAGCAAAGTACAGAGAGATCCTTGATGAAAACCTGTTCCAGTGTGCTCAGGACCTCAGACTGGGGTGAAGGTTCACATTCCAACAGGACGATGACCCTAAGCACACAGCCAAGACAACGCAGGAGTGGCTTCGGGACAAGTCTCTGAATGTCCTTGAGTGGCCCATTCAGAGCCCGGACTTAAACCCGATCAAACATCTCTGGAGAGACCTGAAAATGGCTGTACAGCGACGCCTCCCATCCAACCTGACAGAGCTTGAGAGGATCTGCAGAGAAGAATGGGAGAAACTCCCCAAATACAGGTGTGCCAAGCTTGTAGCGTCATACCAAAGAAGACTCGAGTCTGTAATCGCTGCCAAAGGTGCTTCAACAAAGTACTGAGGAAAGGGTCTGAATACTTATGTAAATGTAATTGTTCTGTTTTTTTTTTTTTATACATTTGCAAACATTTCTGAAAACCTGTTTTTGCTTTGTCATTATGGGGTGTTGTGTGTAGATTGACAACAACAAAATGTTTTAATCCATTTTAGAATAAGGCTGTAACATAACAAAATGTGGATAAAGTCAAGGGGTCTGAATACTTTTCAAATGCACTATATAATTTTTTTATTTCTTTTTAAAAATGAATAATAATAATGTTTTTCCACTTTGACATTAGAATATTTTTTGTAGATCGTTGCCAAAAAATGACCATTAAATCAATTTTAATCCAACTTTGTAACACAACAACATTTCGAAAAAGTCAAGGGGTTTGAATACTTTCTGAAGGCACTGTACATATTAAATCCGAACTCAAGTTCCTCAGAAGAGAAGGTTACACTACATAAAAACATATTACCAAATGCTAGAAGAAAACATTCTACAAAACAAAACACCGACAACATTAACAAAGACACCACCCTAGAGCAAGGTGGATAAAAACAGAAAAATGCTGGACTTAATTTCATTTTACATTTACATAATTTAGCAGACGCTCTTATCCAGAGCCACTTACAAATTGGTGCATTCAACTTATGATAGCCAGTGGGACAACCACTTTACAATATTTGTTTTGTTATTTTTATTTTATTTGTAATATTTATTTTTTTCAGGTTTTTTTATTTCAAAATTGTTATTTTTTATTTATTAGAGTAAGTTATTATTTCGAAATATAAGATGAAAAATATAAATCTAAAAACGATACGTACCTTGTTTAGGAGACAAGAATTCCGGAACTCTGGAACCTGAAAACAAACACATCATCTTGTCTCATTACACACACCTGGTTCCCATTCCCCCTGATTAGTATGTGTATATATGTGTCCTCTGGTTCCCCCTGATTAGTATGTGTATATATGTGTCCTCTGGTTCCCCCTGATTAGTATGTGTATATATGTCCCCTCTGGTTCCCATTCCCCCTGATTACTATGTGTATATATGTGTCCTCTGGTTCCCATTTCCCCTGATTAGTATGTGTATATATGTGTCCTCTGGTTCCCATTCCCCCTGATTACTATGTGTATATATGTGTCCTCTGGTTCCCATTCCCCCTGATTAGTATGTGTATATATGTGTCCTCTGGTTCCCATTCCCCCTGATTACTATGTGTATATATGTGTCCTCTGGTTCCCCATTCCCCCTGATTAGTATGTGTATATATGTGTCCTCTGGTTCCCATTCCCCCTGGTTAGTATGTGTATATATGTGTCCTCTGGTTCCCATTTCCCCCTGATTAGTATGTGTCTATATGTGTCCTCTGGTTCCCATTTCCCCTGATTAGTATGTGTATATATGTGTCCTCTGGTTCCCATTCCCCCTGATTAGCATGTGTATATATGTGTCCTCTGGTTCCCCCTGATTACTATGTGTATATATGTGTCCCCTGGTTCCCATTCCCCCTGATTAGTATGTGTATATATGTGTCCTCCGGTTCCCCATTCCCCCTGATTAGTATGTGTATATATGTGTCCTCTGGTTCCCATTCCCCCTGATTAGTATGTGTATATATGTGTCCTCTGGTTCCCATTCCCCCTGGTTAGTATGTGTATATATGTGTCCTCTGGTTCCCATTTCCCCCTGATTAGTATGTGTATATATGTGTCCTCTGTTCCCATTCCCCCTGATTAGCATGTGTATATATGTGTCCTCTGGTTCCCATTCCCCCTGATTAGTATGTGTATATATGTGTCCTCTGGTTCCCCCTGATTACTATGTGTATATATGTGTCCCCTGGTTCCCATTCCCCCTGATTAGTATGTGTATATATGTGTCCTCTGGTTCCCATTCCCCCTGATTACTATGTGTATATATGTGTCCTCTGGTTCCCATTCCCCCTGATTAGTATGTGTATATTTGTGTCCTCTGGTTCCCATTCCCCCTGATTACTATGTGTATATATGTGTCCTCTGGTTCCCATTCCCCCTGGTTAGTATGTGTATATATGTGTCCTCTGGTTCCCATTTCCCCCTGATTAGTATGTGTATATATGTGTCCTCTGGTTCCCATTTCCCCTGATTAATATGTGTATATATGTGTCCTCTGGTTCCCATTCCCCCTGATTAGTATGTGTATATATGTGTCCTCTGGTTCCCCCTGATTACTATGTGGAGATGGGAGAACCTTCCAGAAGGACAACCATCTCTGCAGCACTCTACCAATCAGGCCTTTATGGTAGAGTGGCCAGACGGAAGCCACTCCTCAGTAAAAGGCACATGACAGCCCGCTTGGAGTTTGCCAAAAGGCACCTAAAGACTCTCAGACCATGAGAAACAAGATTCCCTGGTTTGATGAAACCAATATTGAACTCTTTGGCCTGAATGCCAAGCCTCATGTCTGGAGGAAACCTGGCACCATCCCTACGGTGAATCATGGTGGTGGCAGAATCATGCTGTGGGGATGTTTTTCAGCGGCAGGGACTGGGAGACTAGTCAGGATCGAGGGAAAGATGAACGGAGCAAAGTACAGAGAGATCCTTGATGAAAACCTGTTCCAGTGTGCTCAGGACCTCAGACTGGGGTGAAGGTTCACATTCCAACAGGACGATGACCCTAAGCACACAGCCAAGACAACGCAGGAGTGGCTTCGGGACAAGTCTCTGAATGTCCTTGAGTGGCCCATTCAGAGCCCGGACTTAAACCCGATCAAACATCTCTGGAGAGACCTGAAAATGGCTGTACAGCGACGCCTCCCATCCAACCTGACAGAGCTTGAGAGGATCTGCAGAGAAGAATGGGAGAAACTCCCCAAATACAGGTGTGCCAAGCTTGTAGCGTCATACCAAAGAAGACTCGAGTCTGTAATCGCTGCCAAAGGTGCTTCAACAAAGTACTGAGGAAAGGGTCTGAATACTTATGTAAATGTAATTGTTCTGTTTTTTTTTTTTTATACATTTGCAAACATTTCTGAAAACCTGTTTTTGCTTTGTCATTATGGGGTGTTGTGTGTAGATTGACAACAACAAAATGTTTTAATCCATTTTAGAATAAGGCTGTAACATAACAAAATGTGGATAAAGTCAAGGGGTCTGAATACTTTTCAAATGCACTATATAATTTTTTTATTTCTTTTTTAAAATGAATAATAATAATGTTTTTCCACTTTGACATTAGAATATTTTTTGTAGATCGTTGCCAAAAAATGACCATTAAATCAATTTTAATCCAACTTTGTAACACAACAACATTTCGAAAAAGTCAAGGGGTTTGAATACTTTCTGAAGGCACTGTACATATTAAATCCGAACTCAAGTTCCTCAGAAGAGAAGGTTACACTACATAAAAACATATTACCAAATGCTAGAAGAAAACATTCTACAAAACAAAACACCGACAACATTAACAAAGACACCACCCTAGAGCAAGGTGGATAAAAACAGAAAAATGCTGGACTTAATTTCATTTTACATTTACATAATTTAGCAGACGCTCTTATCCAGAGCCACTTACAAATTGGTGCATTCAACTTATGATAGCCAGTGGGACAACCACTTTACAATATTTGTTTTGTTATTTTTATTTTATTTGTAATATTTATTTTTTTCAGGTTTTTTTATTTCAAAATTGTTATTTTTTATTTATTAGAGTAAGTTATTATTTCGAAATATAAGATGAAAAATATAAATCTAAAAACGATACGTACCTTGTTTAGGAGACAAGAATTCCGGAACTCTGGAACCTGAAAACAAACACATCATCTTGTCTCATTACACACACCTGGTTCCCATTCCCCCTGATTAGTATGTGTATATATGTGTCCTCTGGTTCCCCCTGATTAGTATGTGTATATATGTGTCCTCTGGTTCCCCCTGATTAGTATGTGTATATATGTCCCCTCTGGTTCCCATTCCCCCTGATTACTATGTGTATATATGTGTCCTCTGGTTCCCATTTCCCCTGATTAGTATGTGTATATATGTGTCCTCTGGTTCCCATTCCCCCTGATTACTATGTGTATATATGTGTCCTCTGGTTCCCATTCCCCCTGATTAGTATGTGTATATATGTGTCCTCTGGTTCCCATTCCCCCTGATTACTATGTGTATATATGTGTCCTCTGGTTCCCCATTCCCCCTGATTAGTATGTGTATATATGTGTCCTCTGGTTCCCATTCCCCCTGGTTAGTATGTGTATATATGTGTCCTCTGGTTCCCATTTCCCCCTGATTAGTATGTGTCTATATGTGTCCTCTGGTTCCCATTTCCCCTGATTAGTATGTGTATATATGTGTCCTCTGGTTCCCATTCCCCCTGATTAGCATGTGTATATATGTGTCCTCTGGTTCCCCCTGATTACTATGTGTATATATGTGTCCCCTGGTTCCCATTCCCCCTGATTAGTATGTGTATATATGTGTCCTCCGGTTCCCCATTCCCCCTGATTAGTATGTGTATATATGTGTCCTCTGGTTCCCATTCCCCCTGATTAGTATGTGTATATATGTGTCCTCTGGTTCCCATTCCCCCTGGTTAGTATGTGTATATATGTGTCCTCTGGTTCCCATTTCCCCCTGATTAGTATGTGTATATATGTGTCCTCTGTTCCCCATTCCCCCTGATTAGTATGTGTATATATGTGTCCTCTGGTTCCCATTCCCCCTGATTAGTATGTGTATATATGTGTCCTCTGGTTCCCCCTGATTACTATATGTATATATGTGTCCCCTGGTTCCCATTCCCCCTGATTAGTATGTGTATATATGTGTCCTCTGGTTCCCCATTCCCCCTGATTAGTATGTGTATATATGTGTCCTCTGGTTCCCATTCCCCCTGGTTAGTATGTGTATATATGTGTCCTCTGGTTCCCATTTCCCCCTGATTAGTATGTGTATATATGTGTCCTCTGGTTCCCATTTCCCCTGATTAGTATGTGTATATATGTGTCCTCTGGTTCCCATTCCCCCTGATTAGTATGTGTATATATGTGTCCTCTGGTTCCCCCTGATTACTATGTGTATATATGTGTCCCCTGGTTCCCATTCCCCCTGATTAGTATGTGTATATATGTGTCCTCTGGTTCCCATTCCCCCTGATTAGTATGTGTATATATGTGTCCTCTGGTTCCCATTCCCCCTGATTAGTATGTGTATATATGTGTCCTCTGGTTCCCATTCCCCCTGGTTAGTATGTGTATATATGTGTCCTCTGGTTCCCATTTCCCCCTGATTAGTATGTGTATATATGTGTCCTCTGGTTCCCATTTCCCCTGATTAGTATGTGTATATATATGTCCTCTGGTTCCCATTCCCCCTGATTAGTATGTGTATATATGTGTCCTCTGGTTCCCCCTGATTACTATGTGTATATATGTGTCCCCTGGTTCCCATTCCCCCTGATTAGTATGTGTATATATGTGTCCTCTGGTTCCCATTTCCCCTGATTAGTATGTGTATATATGTGTCCTCTGGTTCCCATTCCCCCTGATTAGTATGTGTATATATGTGTCCTCTGGTTCCCCCTGATTACTATTTGTATATATGTGTCCCCTGGTTCCCATTCCCCCTGATTAGTATGTGTATATATGTGTCCTCTGGTTCCCATTCCCCCTGATTACTATGTGTATATATGTGTCCTCTGGTTCCCATTCCCCCTGATTAGTATGTGTATATTTGTGTCCTCTGGTTCCCATTCCCCCTGATTACTATGTGTATATATGTGTCCTCTGGTTCCCATTCCCCCTGGTTAGTATGTGTATAT
This sequence comes from Coregonus lavaretus, assembly GCF_964263955.1. Classification (NCBI taxonomy): domain Eukaryota; kingdom Metazoa; phylum Chordata; class Actinopteri; order Salmoniformes; family Salmonidae; genus Coregonus; species Coregonus lavaretus. The sequence continues at coordinate 18,549 of NW_028160757.1, forward strand.
ATGTGTCCTCTGGTTCCCATTTCCCCCTGATTAGTATGTGTATATATGTGTCCTCTGGTTCCCATTTCCCCTGATTAATATGTGTATATATGTGTCCTCTGGTTCCCATTCCCCCTGATTAGTATGTGTATATATGTGTCCTCTGGTTCCCCCTGATTACTATGTGTATATATGTGTCCCCTGGTTCCCATTCCCCCTGATTAGTATGTGTATATATGTGTACTCTGGTTCCCATTCCCCCTGATTAGTATGTGTATATATGTGTCCTCTGGTTCCCCATTCCCCCTGATTAGTATGTGTATATATGTGTCCTCTGGTTCCCATTCCCCCTGATTAGTATGTGTATATATGTGTCCTCTGGTTCCCATTCCCCCTGGTTAGTATGTGTATATATGTGTCCTCTGGTTCCCATTTCCCCCTGATTAGTATGTGTATATATGTGTCCTCTGGTTCCCATTTCCCCTGATTAGTATGTGTATATATATGTCCTCTGGTTCCCATTCCCCCTGATTAGTATGTGTATATATGTGTCCTCTGGTTCCCCCTGATTACTATGTGTATATATGTGTCCCCTGGTTCCCATTCCCCCTGATTAGTATGTGTATATATGTGTCCTCTGGTTCCCATTCCCCCTGATTACTATGTGTATATATGTGTCCTCTGGTTCCCATTCCCCCTGATTAGTATGTGTATATATGTGTCCTCTGGTTCCCATTCCCCCTGATTAGTATGTGTATATATGTGTCCTCTGGTTCCCCCTGATTACTATGTGTATATATGTGTCCCCTGGTTCCCATTCCCCCTGATTAGTATGTGTATATATGTGTACTCTGGTTCCCATTCCCCCTGATTAGTATGTGTATATATGTGTCCTCTGGTTCCCATTCCCCCTGATTATTATGTGTATATATGTGTCCTCTGGTTCCCATTTCCCCTGATTAGTATGTGTTTATATATGTGTCCTCTGGTTCCCATTCCCCCTGATTACTCTGTGTATATATGTGTCCTCTGGTTCCCATTCCCCCTGATTAGTATGTGTATATATGTGCCCTCTGGTTCCCATTTCCCCCTGATTACTATGTGTATATATGTGTCCTCTGTTCCCCATTCCCCCTGATTAGTATGTGTATATATGTGTCCTCTGGTTCCCATTCCCCCTGATTAGTATGTGTATATATGTGTCCTCTGGTTCCCCCTGATTACTATGTGTATATATGTGTACTCTGGTTCCCATTCCCCCTGATTAGTATGTGTATATATGTGTCCTCTGGTTCCCATTCCCCCTGATTATTATGTGTATATATGTGTCCTCTGGTTCCCATTTCCCCTGATTAGTATGTGTTTATATATGTGTCCTCTGGTTCCCATTCCCCCTGATTACTCTGTGTATATATGTGTCCTCTGGTTCCCATTCCCCCTGATTAGTATGTGTATATATGTGCCCTCTGGTTCCCATTTCCCCCTGATTACTATGTGTATATATGTGTCCTCTGTTCCCCATTCCCCCTGATTAGTATGTGTATATATGTGTCCTCTGGTTCCCATTCCCCCTGATTAGTATGTGTATATATGTGTCCTCTGGTTCCCCCTGATTACTATGTGTATATATGTGTCCCCTGGTTCCCATTCCCCCTGATTAGTATGTGTATATATGTGTCCTCTGGTTCCCCATTCCCCCTGATTAGTATGTGTATATATGTGTCCTCTGGTTCCCATTCCCCCTGGTTAGTATGTGTATATATGTGTCCTCTGGTTCCCATTTCCCCTGATTAGTATGTGTATATATGTGTCCTCTGGTTCCCATTCCCCCTGATTAGTATGTGTATATATGTGTCCTCTGGTTCCCCCTGATTACTATGTGTATATATGTGTCCCCTGGTTCCCATTCCCCCTTATTAGTATGTGTATATATGTGTCCTCTGGTTCCCATTCCCCCTGATTAGTATGTGTATATATGTGTCCTCTGGTTCCCATTCCCCCTGATTAGTATGTGTATATATGTGTCCTCTGGTTCCCATTCCCCCTGGTTAGTATGTGTATATATGTGTCCTCTGGTTCCCATTTCCCCCTGATTAGTATGTGTATATATGTGTCCTCTGGTTCCCATTTCCCCTGATTAGTATGTGTATATATATGTCCTCTGGTTCCCATTCCCCCTGATTAGTATGTGTATATATGTGTCCTCTGGTTCCCCCTGATTACTATGTGTATATATGTGTCCCCTGGTTCCCATTCCCCCTGATTAGTATGTGTATATATGTGTCCTCTGGTTCCCATTCCCCCTGATTACTATGTGTATATATGTGTCCTCTGGTTCCCATTCCCCCTGATTAGTATGTGAATATATGTGTCCTCTGGTTCCCATTCCCCCTGATTAGTATGTGTATATATGTGTCCTCTGGTTCCCATTTCCCCCTGGTTACTATGTGTATATATGTGCCCTCTGATTCCCATTTCCCCCTGATTAGTATGTGTATATATGTGTCCTCTGGTTCCCATTCCCCCTGATTACTCTGTGTATATATGTGTCCTCTGGTTCCCATTCCCCCTGATTAGTATGTGTATATATGTGCCCTCTGGTTCCCATTTCCCCCTGATTACTATGTGTATATATGTGTCCTCTGGTTCCCATTCCCCCTGATTACTATGTGTATATATGTGTCCTCTGGTTCCCCATTCCCCCTGATTAGTATGTGTATATATGTGTCCTCTGGTTCCCATTCCCCCTGATTAGTATGTGTATATTTGTGTCCTCTGGTTCCCATTTCCCCCTGATTAGTATGTGTATATATGTGTCCTCTGGTTCCCATTTCCCCCTGATTAGTATGTGTATATATGTGTCCTCTGGTTCCCATTCCCCCTGATTAGTATGTGTATATATGTGTCCTCTGGTTCCCATTCCCCCTGATTAGTATGTGTATATATGTGTCCTCTGGTTCCCCATTTCCCCTGATTAGTATGTGTATATATGCGTCCCCTGGTTCCCATTCCCCCTGATTAGTATGTGTATATATGCGTCCTCTGGTTCCCATTCCCCCTGATTAGTATGTGTATATATGTGTCCTCTGGTTCCCATTCCCCCTGATTACTATGTGTATATATGTGTTCACTGGTTCCCATTCCCCCTGGTTAGTATGTGTATATATATGTGTCCTCTGGTTCCCATTTCCCCCTGATTAGTATGTGTATATATGTGTCCTCTGGTTCCCATTCCCCCTGATTACTCTGTGTATATATGTGTCCTCTGGTTCCCATTCCCCCTGATTAGTATGTGTATATATGTGCCCTCTGGTTCCCATTCCCCCTGGTTAGTATGTGTATATATGTGTCCTCTGGTTCCCATTTCCCCCTGATTAGTATGTGTATATATGTGTCCTCTGGTTCCCATTCCCCCTGGTTAGTATGTGTATATATGTGTCCTCTGGTTCCCATTTCCCCCTGATTAGTATGTGTATATATGTGTCCTCTGGTTCCCATTTCCCCTGATTAGTATGTGTATATATATGTCCTCTGGTTCCCATTCCCCCTGATTAGTATGTGTATATATGTGTCCTCTGGTTCCCCCTGATTACTATGTGTATATATGTGTCCCCTGGTTCCCATTCCCCCTGATTAGTATGTGTATATATGTGTCCTCTGGTTCCCATTCCCCCTGATTACTATGTGTATATATGTGTCCTCTGGTTCCCATTCCCCCTGATTAGTATGTGTATATATGTGTCCTCTGGTTCCCATTCCCCCTGATTAGTATGTGTATATATGTGTCCTCTGGTTCCCCCTGATTACTATGTGTATATATGTGTCCCCTGGTTCCCATTCCCCCTGATTAGTATGTGTATATTTGTGTACTCTGGTTCCCATTCCCCCTGATTAGTATGTGTATATATGTGTCCTCTGGTTCCCATTCCCCCTGATTATTATGTGTATATATGTGTCCTCTGGTTCCCATTTCCCCTGATTAGTATGTGTTTATATATGTGTCCTCTGGTTCCCATTCCCCCTGATTACTCTGTGTATATATGTGTCCTCTGGTTCCCATTCCCCCTGATTAGTATGTGTATATATGTGCCCTCTGGTTCCCATTTCCCCCTGATTACTATGTGTATATATGTGTCCTCTGTTCCCCATTCCCCCTGATTAGTATGTGTATATATGTGTCCTCTGGTTCCCATTCCCCCTGATTAGTATGTGTATATATGTGTCCTCTGGTTCCCCCTGATTACTATGTGTATATATGTGTCCCCTGGTTCCCATTCCCCCTGATTAGTATGTGTATATATGTGTCCTCTGGTTCCCCATTACCCCTGATTAGTATGTGTATATATGTGTCCTCTGGTTCCCATTCCCCCTGGTTAGTATGTGTATATATGTGTCCTCTGGTTCCCATTTCCCCCTGATTAGTATGTGTATATATGTGTCCTCTGGTTCCCATTTCCCCTGATTAGTATGTGTATATATGTGTCCTCTGGTTCCCATTCCCCCTGATTAGTATGTGTATATATGTGTCCTCTGGTTCCCCCTGATTACTATGTGTATATATGTGTCCCCTGGTTCCCATTCCCCCTTATTAGTATGTGTATATATGTGTCCTCTGGTTCCCATTCCCCCTGATTAGTATGTGTATATATGTGTCCTCTGGTTCCCATTGCCCCTGATTAGTATGTGTATATATGTGTCCTCTGGTTCCCATTCCCCCTGGTTAGTATGTGTATATATGTGTCCTCTGGTTCCCATTTCCCCCTGATTAGTATGTGTATATATGTGTCCTCTGGTTCCCATTTCCCCTGATTAGTATGTGTATATATATGTCCTCTGGTTCCCATTCCCCCTGATTAGTATGTGTATATATGTGTCCTCTGGTTCCCCCTGATTACTATGTGTATATATGTGTCCCCTGGTTCCCATTCCCCCTGATTAGTATGTGTATATATGTGTCCTCTGGTTCCCATTCCCCCTGATTACTATGTGTATATATGTGTCCTCTGGTTCCCATTCCCCCTGATTAGTATGTGAATATATGTGTCCTCTGGTTCCCATTCCCCCTGATTAGTATGTGTATATATGTGTCCTCTGGTTCCCATTTCCCCCTGGTTACTATGTGTATATATGTGCCCTCTGGTTCCCATTTCCCCCTGATTAGTATGTGTATATATGTGTCCTCTGGTTCCCATTCCCCCTGATTACTCTGTGTATATATGTGTCCTCTGGTTCCCATTCCCCCTGATTAGTATGTGTATATATGTGCCCTCTGGTTCCCATTTCCCCCTGATTACTATGTGTAAATATGTGTCCTCTGGTTCCCATTCCCCCTGATTACTATGTGTATATATGTGTCCTCTGGTTCCCCATTCCCCCTGATTAGTATGTGTATATATGTGTCCTCTGGTTCCCATTCCCCCTGATTAGTATGTGTATATTTGTGTCCTCTGGTTCCCATTTCCCCCTGATTAGTATGTGTATATATGTGTCCTCTGGTTCCCATTTCCCCCTGATTAGTATGTGTATATATGTGTCCTCTGGTTCCCATTCCCCCTGATTAGTATGTGTATATATGTGTCCTCTGGTTCCCATTCCCCCTGATTAGTATGTGTATATATGTGTCCTCTGGTTCCCCATTTCCCCTGATTAGTATGTGTATATATGCGTCCCCTGGTTCCCATTCCCCCTGATTAGTATGTGTATATATGCGTCCTCTGGTTCCCATTCCCCCTGATTAGTATGTGTATATATGTGTCCTCTGGTTCCCATTCCCCCTGATTACTATGTGTATATATGTGTTCACTGGTTCCCATTCCCCCTGGTTAGTATGTGTATATATATGTGTCCTCTGGTTCCCATTTCCCCCTGATTAGTATGTGTATATATGTGTCCTCTGGTTCCCATTCCCCCTGATTACTCTGTGTATATATGTGTCCTCTGGTTCCCATTCCCCCTGATTAGTATGTGTATATATGTGCCCTCTGGTTCCCATTTCCCCCTGATTACTATGTGTATATATGTGTCCTCTGGTTCCCATTCCCCCTGATTACTATGTGTATATATGTGTCCTCTGGTTCCCCATTCCCCCTGATTAGTATGTGTATATATGTGTCCTCTGGTTCCCATTCCCCCTGATTAGTATGTGTATATATGTGTCCTCTGGTTCCCATTTCCCCCTGATTAGTATGTGTATATATGTGTCCTCTGGTTCCCATTTCCCCCTGATTAGTATGTGTATATATGTGTCCTCTGGTTCCCATTCCCCCTGATTAGTATGTGTATATATGTGTCCTCTGGTTCCCATTCCCCCTGATTAGTATGTGTATATATGTGTCCTCTGGTTCCCCATTTCCCCTGATTAGTATGTGTATATATGTGTCCTCTGGTTCCCATTCCCCCTGATTACTCTGTGTATATATGTGTCCTCTGGTTCCCCATTCCCCCTGATTAGTATGTGTATATATGTGTCCTCTGGTTCCCATTCCCCCTGATTAGTATGTGTATATTTGTGTCCTCTGGTTCCCATTTCCCCCTGATTAGTATGTGTATATATGTGTCCTCTGGTTCCCATTTCCCCCTGATTAGTATGTGTATATATGTGTCCTCTGGTTCCCATTCCCCCTGATTAGTATGTGTATATATGTGTCCTCTGGTTCCCATTCCCCCTGATTAGTATGTGTATATATGTGTCCTCTGGTTCCCCATTTCCCCTGATTAGTATGTGTATATATGCGTCCCCTGGTTCCCATTCCCCCTGATTAGTATGTGTATATATGCGTCCTCTGGTTCCCATTCCCCCTGATTAGTATGTGTATATATGTGTCCTCTGGTTCCCATTCCCCCTGATTACTATGTGTATATATGTGTTCACTGGTTCCCATTCCCCCTGGTTAGTATGTGTATATATATGTGTCCTCTGGTTCCCATTTCCCCCTGATTAGTATGTGTATATATGTGTCCTCTGGTTCCCATTCCCCCTGATTACTCTGTGTATATATGTGTCCTCTGGTTCCCATTCCCCCTGATTAGTATGTGTATATATGTGCCCTCTGGTTCCCATTCCCCCTGGTTAGTATGTGTATATATGTGTCCTCTGGTTCCCATTTCCCCCTGATTAGTATGTGTATATATGTGTCCTCTGGTTCCCATTTCCCCTGATTAGTATGTGTATATATATGTCCTCTGGTTCCCATTTCCCCCTGATTAGTATGTGTATATATGTGTCCTCTGGTTCCCATTTCCCCTGATTAGTATGTGTATATATATGTCCTCTGGTTCCCATTCCCCCTGATTAGTATGTGTATATATGTGTCCTCTGGTTCCCCCTGATTACTATGTGTATATATGTGTCCCCTGGTTCCCATTCCCCCTGATTAGTATGTGTATATATGTGTCCTCTGGTTCCCATTCCCCCTGATTACTATGTGTATATATGTGTCCTCTGGTTCCCATTCCCCCTGATTAGTATGTGTATATATGTGTCCTCTGGTTCCCATTCCCCCTGATTAGTATGTGTATATATGTGTCCTCTGGTTCCCCCTGATTACTATGTGTATATATGTGTCCCCTGGTTCCCATTCCCCCTGATTAGTATGTGTATATATGTGTACTCTGGTTCCCATTCCCCCTGATTAGTATGTGTATATATGTGTCCTCTGGTTCCCATTCCCCCTGATTATTATGTGTATATATGTGTCCTCTGGTTCCCATTTCCCCTGATTAGTATGTGTTTATATATGTGTCCTCTGGTTCCCATTCCCCCTGATTACTCTGTGTATATATGTGTCCTCTGGTTCCCATTCCCCCTGATTAGTATGTGTATATATGTGCCCTCTGGTTCCCATTTCCCCCTGATTACTATGTGTATATATGTGTCCTCTGTTCCCCATTCCCCCTGATTAGTATGTGTATATATGTGTCCTCTGGTTCCCATTCCCCCTGATTAGTATGTGTATATATGTGTCCTCTGGTTCCCCCTGATTACTATGTGTATATATGTGTCCCCTGGTTCCCATTCCCCCTGATTAGTATGTGTATATATGTGTCCTCTGGTTCCCCATTCCCCCTGATTAGTATGTGTATATATGTGTCCTCTGGTTCCCATTCCCCCTGGTTAGTATGTGTATATATGTGTCCTCTGGTTCCCATTTCCCCCTGATTAGTATGTGTATATATGTGTCCTCTGGTTCCCATTTCCCCTGATTAGTATGTGTATATATGTGTCCTCTGGTTCCCATTCCCCCTGATTAGTATGTGTATATATGTGTCCTCTGGTTCCCCCTGATTACTATGTGTATATATGTGTCCCCTGGTTCCCATTCCCCCTTATTAGTATGTGTATATATGTGTCCTCTGGTTCCCATTCCCCCTGATTAGTATGTGTATATATGTGTCCTCTGGTTCCCATTGCCCCTGATTAGTATGTGTATATATGTGTCCTCTGGTTCCCATTCCCCCTGGTTAGTATGTGTATATATGTGTCCTCTGGTTCCCATTTCCCCCTGATTAGTATGTGTATATATGTGTCCTCTGGTTCCCATTTCCCCTGATTAGTATGTGTATATATATGTCCTCTGGTTCCCATTCCCCCTGATTAGTATGTGTATATATGTGTCCTCTGGTTCCCCCTGATTACTATGTGTATATATGTGTCCCCTGGTTCCCATTCCCCCTGATTAGTATGTGTATATATGTGTCCTCTGGTTCCCATTCCCCCTGATTACTATGTGTATATATGTGTCCTCTGGTTCCCATTCCCCCTGATTAGTATGTGAATATATGTGTCCTCTGGTTCCCATTCCCCCTGATTAGTATGTGTATATATGTGTCCTCTGGTTCCCATTTCCCCCTGGTTACTATGTGTATATATGTGCCCTCTGGTTCCCATTTCCCCCTGATTAGTATGTGTATATATGTGTCCTCTGGTTCCCATTCCCCCTGATTACTCTGTGTATATATGTGTCCTCTGGTTCCCATTCCCCCTGATTAGTATGTGTATATATGTGCCCTCTGGTTCCCATTTCCCCCTGATTACTATGTGTAAATATGTGTCCTCTGGTTCCCATTCCCCCTGATTACTATGTGTATATATGTGTCCTCTGGTTCCCCATTCCCCCTGATTAGTATGTGTATATATGTGTCCTCTGGTTCCCATTCCCCCTGATTAGTATGTGTATATTTGTGTCCTCTGGTTCCCATTTCCCCCTGATTAGTATGTGTATATATGTGTCCTCTGGTTCCCATTTCCCCCTGATTAGTATGTGTATATATGTGTCCTCTGGTTCCCATTCCCCCTGATTAGTATGTGTATATATGTGTCCTCTGGTTCCCATTCCCCCTGATTAGTATGTGTATATATGTGTCCTCTGGTTCCCCATTTCCCCTGATTAGTATGTGTATATATGCGTCCCCTGGTTCCCATTCCCCCTGATTAGTATGTGTATATATGCGTCCTCTGGTTCCCATTCCCCCTGATTAGTATGTGTATATATGTGTCCTCTGGTTCCCATTCCCCCTGATTACTATGTGTATATATGTGTTCACTGGTTCCCATTCCCCCTGGTTAGTATGTGTATATATATGTGTCCTCTGGTTCCCATTTCCCCCTGATTAGTATGTGTATATATGTGTCCTCTGGTTCCCATTCCCCCTGATTACTCTGTGTATATATGTGTCCTCTGGTTCCCATTCCCCCTGATTAGTATGTGTATATATGTGCCCTCTGGTTCCCATTTCCCCCTGATTACTATGTGTATATATGTGTCCTCTGGTTCCCATTCCCCCTGATTACTATGTGTATATATGTGTCCTCTGGTTCCCCATTCCCCCTGATTAGTATGTGTATATATGTGTCCTCTGGTTCCCATTCCCCCTGATTAGTATGTGTATATATGTGTCCTCTGGTTCCCATTTCCCCCTGAATAGTATATGTGTATATTTGTCCTCTGGTTCCCATTTCCCCCTGATTAGTATGTGTATATATGTGTCCTCTGGTTCCCATTCCCCCTGATTAGTATGTGTATATATGTGTCCTCTGGTTCCCATTCCCCCTGATTAGTATGTGTATATATGTGTCCTCTGGTTCCCCATTTCCCCTGATTAGTATGTGTATATATGCGTCCCCTGGTTCCCATTCCCCCTGATTAGTATGTGTATATATGCGTCCTCTGGTTCCCATTCCCCCTGATTAGTATGTGTATATATGTGTCCTCTGGTTCCCATTCCCCCTGATTACTATGTGTATATATGTGTTCACTGGTTCCCATTCCCCCTGGTTAGTATGTGTATATATATGTGTCCTCTGGTTCCCATTTCCCCCTGATTAGTATGTGTATATATGTGTCCTCTGGTTCCCATTTCCCCTGATTAGTATGTGTATATATGTGTCTTCTGGTTCCCATTCCCCCTGATTAGTATGTGTATATATGTGTCCTCTGGTTCCCCCTGATTACTATGTGTATATATGTGTCCCCTGGTTCCCATTCCCCCTGATTAGTATGTGTATATATGTGTCCTCTGGTTCCCATTCCCCCTGATTAGTATGTGTATATATGTGTCCTCTGGTTCCCATTTCCCCCTGATTAGTATGTGTATATATGTGTCCTCTGGTTCCCATTTCCCCTGATTAGTATGTGTATATATATGTCCTCTGGTTCCCATTCCCCCTGATTAGTATGTTTATATATGTGTCCTCTGGTTCCCCCTGATTACTATGTGTATATATGTGTCCCGTGGTTCCCATTCCCCCTGATTAGTATGTGTATATATGTGTCCTCTGGTTCCCATTCCCCCTGATTACTATGTGTATATATGTGTCCTCTGGTTCCCCATTCCCCCTGATTAGTATGTGTATATATGTGTCCTCTGGTTCCCATTTCCCCCTGATTAGTATGTGTATATATGTGTCCTCTGGTTCCCATTTCCCCCTGATTAGTATGTGTATATATGTGTCCTCTGGTTCCCATTCCCCCTGATTAGTATGTGTATATATGTGTCCTCTGGTTCCCATTCCCCCTGATTAGTACGTGTATATATGTGTCCTCTGGTTCCCCATTTCCCCTGATTAGTATGTGTATATATGCGTCCCCTGGTTCCCATTCCCCCTGATTAGTATGTGTATATATGCGTCCTCTGGTTCCCATTCCCCCTGATTAGTATGTGTATATATGTGTCCTCTGGTTCCCATTCCCCCTGATTACTATGTGTATATATGTGTTCTCTGGTTCCCATTCCCCCTGGTTAGTATGTGTATATATGTGTCCTCTGGTTCCCATTTCCCCCTGATTAGTATGTGTATATATGTGTCCTCTGGTTCCCATTTCCCCTGATTAGTATGTGTATATATGTGTCCTCTGGTTCCCATTCCCCCTGATTAGTATGTGTATATATGTGTCCTCTGGTTCCCCCTGATTACTATGTGTATATATGTGTCCCCTGGTTCCCATTCCCCCTGATTAGTATGTGTATATATGTGTCCTCTGGTTCCCATTCCCCCTGATTACTATGTGTATATATGTGTCCTCTGGTTCCCATTCCCCCTGATTAGTATGTGTATATATGTGTCCTCTGGTTCCCATTCCCCCTGATTACTATGTGTATATATGTGTCCTCTGGTTCCCCATTCCCCCTGATTAGTATGTGTATATATGTGTCCTCTGGTTCCCATTCCCCCTGGTTAGTATGTGTATATATGTGTCCTCTGGTTCCCATTTCCACCTGATTAGTATGTGTATATATGTGTCCTCTGGTTCCCATTTCCCCTGATTAGTATGTGTATATATGTGTCCTCTGGTTCCCATTCCCACTGATTAGTATGTGTATATATGTGTCCTCTGGTTCCCCCTGATTACTATGTGTATATATGTGTCCCCTGGTTCCCATTCCCCCTGATTAGTATGTGTATATATGTGTACTCTGGTTCCCATTCCCCCTGATTAGTATGTGTATATATGTGTCCTCTGGTTCCCCATTCCCCCTGATTAGTATGTGTATATATGTGTCCTCTGGTTCCCATTCCCCCTGATTAGTATGTCTATATATGTGTCCTCTGGTTCCCATTCCCCCTGGTTAGTATGTGTATATATGTGTCCTCTGGTTCCCATTTCCCCCTGATTAGTATGTGTATACATGTGTCCTCTGGTTCCCATTTCCCCTGATTAGTATGTGTATATATATGTCCTCTGGTTCCCATTCCCCCTGATTAGTATGTGTATATATGTGTCCTCTGGTTCCCCCTGATTACTATGTGTATATATGTGTCCCCTGGTTCCCATTCCCCCTGGTTACTATGTGTATATATGTGCCCTCTGGTTCCCATTTCCCCCTGATTAGTATGTGTATATATGTGTCCTCTGGTTCCCATTCCCCCTGATTAGTATGTGTATATATGTGTCCTCTGGTTCCCATTCCCCCTGATTATTATGTGTATATATGTGTCCTCTGGTTCCCATTTCCCCTGATTAGTATGTGTATATATGTGTCCTCTGGTTCCCATTCCCCCTGATTACTCTGTGTATATATGTGTCCTCTGGTTCCCATTCCCCCTGATTAGTATGTGTATATATGTGCCCTCTGGTTCCCATTTCCCCCTGATTACTATGTGTATATATGTGTCCTCTGTTCCCCATTCCCCCTGATTAGTATGTGTATATATGTGTCCTCTGGTTCCCATTCCCCCTGATTAGTATGTGTATATATGTGTCCTCTGGTTCCCCCTGATTACTATGTGTATATATGTGTCCCCTGGTTCCCATTCCCCCTGATTAGTATGTGTATATATGTGTCCTCTGGTTCCCCATTCCCCCTGATTAGTATGTGTATATATGTGTCCTCTGGTTCCCATTCCCCCTGGTTAGTATGTGTATATATGTGTCCTCTGGTTCCCATTTCCCCCTGATTAGTATGTGTATATATGTGTCCTCTGGTTCCCATTTCCCCTGATTAGTATGTGTATATATGTGTCCTCTGGTTCCCATTCCCCCTGATTAGTATGTGTATATATGTGTCCTCTGGTTCCCCCTGATTACTATGTGTATATATGTGTCCCCTGGTTCCCTTTCCCCCTGATTAGTATGTGTATATATGTGTCCTCTGGTTCCCATTCCCCCTGATTAGTATGTGTATATATGTGTCCTCTGGTTCCCATTCCCCCTGATTAGTATGTGTATATATGTGTCCTCTGGTTCCCATTCCCCCTGGTTAGTATGTGTATATATGTGTCCTCTGGTTCCCATTTCCCCCTGATTAGTATGTGTATATATGTGTCCTCTGGTTCCCATTTCCCCTGATTAGTATGTGTATATATATGTCCTCTGGTTCCCATTCCCCCTGATTAGTATGTGTATATATGTGTCCTCTGGTTCCCCCTGATTACTATGCGTATATATGTGTCCCCTGGTTCCCATTCCCCCTGATTAGTATGTGTATATATGTGTCCTCTGGTTCCCATTCCCCCTGATTACTATGTGTATATATGTGTCCTCTGGTTCCCATTCCCCCTGATTAGTATGTGTATATATGTGTCCTCTAGTTCCCATTCCCCCTGATTAGTATGTGTATATATGTGTCCTCTGGTTCCCATTTCCCCCTGGTTACTATGTGTATATATGTGCCCTCTGGTTCCCATTTCCCCCTGATTAGTATGTGTATATATGTGTCCTCTGGTTCCCATTCCCCCTGATTAGTATGTGTATATATGTGTCCTCTGGTTCCCATTCCCCCTGATTATTATGTGTATATATGTGTCCTCTGGTTCCCATTTCCCCTGATTAGTATGTGTATATATGTGTCCTCTGGTTCCCATTCCACCTGATTACTCTGTGTATATATGTGTCCTCTGGTTCCCATTCCCCCTGATTAGTATGTGTATATATGTGCCCTCTGGTTCCCATTCCCCCTGATTATTATGTGTATATATGTGTCCTCTGGTTCCCATTTCCCCTGATTAGTATGTGTATATATGTGTCCTCTGGTTCCCATTCCCCCTGATTACTATGTGTATATATGTGTCCTCTGGTTCCCCATTCCCCCTGATTAATATGTGTATATATGTGTCCTCTGGTTCCCATTTCCCCCTGATTAGTATGTGTATATATGTGTCCTCTGGTTCCCATTTCCCCCTGATTAGTATGTGTATATATGTGTCCTCTGGTTCCCATTCCCCCTGATTAGTATGTGTATATATGTGTCCTCTGGTTCCCATTCCCCCTGATTAGTACGTGTATATATGTGTCCTCTGGTTCCCCATTTCCCCTGATTAGTATGTGTATATATGCGTCCCCTGGTTCCCATTCCCCCTGATTAGTATGTGTATATATGCGTCCTCTGGTTCCCATTCCCCCTGATTAGTATGTGTATATATGTGTCCTCTGGTTCCCATTCCCCCTGATTACTATGTGTATATATGTGTTCTCTGGTTCCCATTCCCCCTGGTTAGTATGTGTATATATGTGTCCTCTGGTTCCCATTTCCCCCTGATTAGTATGTGTATATATGTGTCCTCTGGTTCCCATTTCCCCTGATTAGTATGTGTATATATGTGTCCTCTGGTTCCCATTCCCCCTGATTAGTATGTGTATATATGTGTCCTCTGGTTCCCCCTGATTACTATGTGTATATATGTGTCCCCTGGTTCCCATTCCCCCTGATTAGTATGTGTATATATGTGTCCTCTGGTTCCCATTCCCCCTGATTACTATGTGTATATATGTGTCCTCTGGTTCCCATTCCCCCTGATTAGTATGTGTATATATGTGTCCTCTGGTTCCCATTCCCCCTGATTACTATGTGTATATATGTGTCCTCTGGTTCCCCATTCCCCCTGATTAGTATGTGTATATATGTGTCCTCTGGTTCCCATTCCCCCTGGTTAGTATGTGTATATATGTGTCCTCTGGTTCCCATTTCCACCTGATTAGTATGTGTATATATGTGTCCTCTGGTTCCCATTTCCCCTGATTAGTATGTGTATATATGTGTCCTCTGGTTCCCATTCCCACTGATTAGTATGTGTATATATGTGTCCTCTGGTTCCCCCTGATTACTATGTGTATATATGTGTCCCCTGGTTCCCATTCCCCCTGATTAGTATGTGTATATATGTGTACTCTGGTTCCCATTCCCCCTGATTAGTATGTGTATATATGTGTCCTCTGGTTCCCCATTCCCCCTGATTAGTATGTGTATATATGTGTCCTCTGGTTCCCATTCCCCCTGATTAGTATGTCTATATATGTGTCCTCTGGTTCCCATTCCCCCTGGTTAGTATGTGTATATATGTGTCCTCTGGTTCCCATTTCCCCCTGATTAGTATGTGTATATATGTGTCCTCTGGTTCCCATTTCCCCTGATTAGTATGTGTATATATATGTCCTCTGGTTCCCATTCCCCCTGATTAGTATGTGTATATATGTGTCCTCTGGTTCCCCCTGATTACTATGTGTATATATGTGTCCCCTGGTTCCCATTCCCCCTGATTAGTATGTGTATATATGTGTCCTCTGGTTCCCATTCCCCCTGATTAGTATGTGTATATATGTGTCCTCTGGTTCCCATTCCCCCTGATTAGTATGTGTATATATGTGTCCTCTGGTTCCCATTTCCCCCTGGTTACTATGTGTATATATGTGCCCTCTGGTTCCCATTTCCCCCTGATTAGTATGTGTATATATGTGTCCTCTGGTTCCCATTCCCTCTGATTAGTATGTGTATATATGTGTCCTCTGGTTCCCATTCCCCCTGATTATTATGTGTATATATGTGTCCTCTGGTTCCCATTCCCCCTGATTACTCTGTGTATATATGTGTCCTCTGGTTCCCATTCCCCCTGATTAGTATGTGTATATATGTGCCCTCTGGTTCCCATTTCCCCCTGATTACTATGTGTATATATGTGTCCTCTGTTCCCCATTCCCCCTGATTAGTATGTGTATATATGTGTCCTCTGGTTCCCATTCCCCCTGATTAGTATGTGTATATATGTGTCCTCTGCTTCCCCCTGATTACTATGTGTATATATGTGTACCCTGGTTCCCATTCCCCCTGATTAGTATGTGTATATATGTGTCCTCTGGTTCCCCATTCCCCCTGATTAGTATGTGTATATATGTGTCCTCTGGTTCCCATTCCCCCTGGTTAGTATGTGTATATATGTGTCCTCTGGTTCCCATTTCCCCCTGATTAGTATGTGTATATATGTGTCCTCTGGTTCCCATTTCCCCTGATTAGTATGTGTATATATGTGTCCTCTGGTTCCCATTCCCCCTGATTAGTATGTGTATATATGTGTCCTCTGGTTCCCCCTGATTACTATGTGTATATATGTGTCCCCTGGTTCCCTTTCCCCCTGATTAGTATGTGTATATATGTGTCCTCTGGTTCCCATTCCCCCTGATTAGTATGTGTATATATGTGTCCTCTGGTTCCCATTCCCCCTGATTAGTATGTGTATATATGTGTCCTCTGGTTCCCATTCCCCCTGGTTAGTATGTGTATATATGTGTCCTCTGGTTCCCATTTCCCCCTGATTAGTATGTGTATATATGTGTCCTCTGGTTCCCATTTCCCCTGATTAGTATGTGTATATATATGTCCTCTGGTTCCCATTCCCCCTGATTAGTATGTGTATATATGTGTCCTCTGGTTCCCCCTGATTACTATGCGTATATATGTGTCCCCTGGTTCCCATTCCCCCTGATTAGTATGTGTATATATGTGTCCTCTGGTTCCCATTCCCCCTGATTACTATGTGTATATATGTGTCCTCTGGTTCCCATTCCCCCTGATTAGTATGTGTATATATGTGTCCTCTAGTTCCCATTCCCCCTGATTAGTATGTGTATATATGTGTCCTCTGGTTCCCATTTCCCCCTGGTTACTATGTGTATATATGTGCCCTCTGGTTCCCATTTCCCCCTGATTAGTATGTGTATATATGTGTCCTCTGGTTCCCATTCCCCCTGATTAGTATGTGTATATATGTGTCCTCTGGTTCCCATTCCCCCTGATTATTATGTGTATATATGTGTCCTCTGGTTCCCATTTCCCCTGATTAGTATGTGTATATATGTGTCCTCTGGTTCCCATTCCCCCTGATTACTCTGTGTATATATGTGTCCTCTGGTTCCCATTCCCCCTGATTAGTATGTGTATATATGTGCCCTCTGGTTCCCATTTCCCCCTGATTACTATGTGTATATATGTGTCCTCTGGTTCCCATTTCCCCCTGATTACTATGTGTATATATGTGTCCTCTGTTCCCCATTCCCCCTGATTAGTATGTGTATATATGTGTCCTCTGGTTCCCATTCCCCCTGATTAGTATGTGTATATATGTGTCCTCTGGTTCCCCCTGATTACTATGTGTATATATGTGTCCCCTGGTTCCCATTCCCCCTGATTAGTATGTGTATATATGTGTCCTCTGGTTCCCCATTCCCCCTGATTAGTATGTGGATATATGTGTCCTTTGGTTCCCATTCCCCCTGGTTAGTATGTGTATATATGTGTCCTCTGGTTCCCATTTCCCCCTGATTAGTATGTGTATATATGTGTCCTCTGGTTCCCATTTCCCCTGATTAGTATGTGTATATATGTGTCCTCTGGTTCCCATTCCCCCTGATTAGTATGTGTATATATGTGTCCTCTGGTTCCCCCTGATTACTATGTGTATATATGTGTCCCCTGGTTCCCATTCCCCCTGATAAGTATGTGTATATATGTGTCCTCTGGTTCCCATTCCCCCTGATTAGTATGTGTATATATGTGTCCTCTGGTTCCCATTCCCCCTGATTAGTATGTGTATATATGTGTCCTCTGGTTCCCCCTGATTACTATGTGTATATATGTGTCCCCTGGTTCCCATTCCCCCTGATAAGTATGTGTATATATGTGTCCTCTGGTTCCCATTCCCCCTGATTAGTATGTGTATATATGTGTCCTCTGGTTCCCATTCCCCCTGATTAGTATGTGTATATATGTGTCCTCTGGTTCCCATTCCCCCTGGTTAGTATGTGTATATATGTGTCCTCTGGTTCCCATTTCCCCCTGATTAGTATGTGTATATATGTGTCCTCTGGTTCCCATTTCCCCTGATTAGTATGTGTATATATATGTCCTCTGGTTCCCATTCCCCCTGATTAGTATGTGTATATATGTGTCCTCTGGTTCCCCCTGATTACTATGTGTATATATGTGTCCCCTGGTTCCCATTCCCCCTGATTAGTATGTGTATATATGTGTCCTCTGGTTCCCATTCCCCCTGATTACTATGTGTATATATGTGTCCTCTGGTTCCCATTCCCCCTGATTAGTATGTGTATATATGTGTCCTCTGGTTCCCATTCCCCCTGATTAGTATGTGTATATATGTGTCCTCTGGTTCCCATTTCCCCCTGGTTACTATGTGTATATATGTGCCCTCTGGTTCCCATGTCCCCCTGATTAGTATGTGTATATATGTGTCCTCTGGTTCCCATTCCCCCTGATTAGTATGTGTATATATGTGTCCTCTGGTTCCCATTCCCCCTGATTATTATGTGTATATATGTGTCCTCTGGTTCCCATTTCCCCTGATTAGTATGTGTATATATGTGTCCTCTGGTTCCCATTCCCCCTGATTACTCTGTGTATATATGTGTCCTCTGGTTCCCCATTCCCCCTGATTAGTATGTGTATATATGTGTCCTCTGGTTCCCATTCCCCCTGGTTAGTATGTGTATATATGTGTCCTCTGGTTCCCATTTCCCCCTGATTAGTATGTGTATATATGTGTCCTCTGGTTCCCATTCCCCCTGGTTAGTATGTGTATATATGTGTCCTCTGGTTCCCATTTCCCCCTGATTAGTATGTGTATATATGTGTCCTCTGGTTCCCATTTCCCCTGATTAGTATGTGTATATATGTGTCCTCTGGTTCCCATTCCCCCTGATTAGTATGTGTATATATGTGTCCTCTGGTTCCCCCTGATTACTATGTGTATATATGTGTCCCCTGGTTCCCTTTCCCCCTGATTAGTATGTGTATATATGTGTCCTCTGGTTCCCATTCCCCCTGATTAGTATGTGTATATATGTGTCCTCTGGTTCCCATTCCCCCTGATTAGTATGTGTATATATGTGTCCTCTGGTTCCCATTCCCCCTGGTTAGTATGTGTATATATGTGTCCTCTGGTTCCCATTTCCCCCTGATTAGTATGTGTATATATGTGTCCTCTGGTTCCCATTTCCCCTGATTAGTATGTGTATATATATGTCCTCTGGTTCCCATTCCCCCTGATTAGTATGTGTATATATGTGTCCTCTGGTTCCCCCTGATTACTATGCGTATATATGTGTCCCCTGGTTCCCATTCCCCCTGATTAGTATGTGTATATATGTGTCCTCTGGTTCCCATTCCCCCTGATTACTATGTGTATATATGTGTCCTCTGGTTCCCATTCCCCCTGATTAGTATGTGTATATATGTGTCCTCTAGTTCCCATTCCCCCTGATTAGTATGTGTATATATGTGTCCTCTGGTTCCCATTTCCCCCTGGTTACTATGTGTATATATGTGCCCTCTGGTTCCCATTTCCCCCTGATTAGTATGTGTATATATGTGTCCTCTGGTTCCCATTCCCCCTGATTAGTATGTGTATATATGTGTCCTCTGGTTCCCATTCCCCCTGATTATTATGTGTATATATGTGTCCTCTGGTTCCCATTTCCCCTGATTAGTATGTGTATATATGTGTCCTCTGGTTCCCATTCCCCCTGATTACTCTGTGTATATATGTGTCCTCTGGTTCCCATTCCCCCTGATTAGTATGTGTATATATGTGCCCTCTGGTTCCCATTTCCCCCTGATTACTATGTGTATATATGTGTCCTCTGGTTCCCATTTCCCCCTGATTACTATGTGTATATATGTGTCCTCTGTTCCCCATTCCCCCTGATTAGTATGTGTATATATGTGTCCTCTGGTTCCCATTCCCCCTGATTAGTATGTGTATATATGTGTCCTCTGGTTCCCCCTGATTACTATGTGTATATATGTGTCCCCTGGTTCCCATTCCCCCTGATTAGTATGTGTATATATGTGTCCTCTGGTTCCCCATTCCCCCTGATTAGTATGTGGATATATGTGTCCTTTGGTTCCCATTCCCCCTGCTTAGTATGTGTATATATGTGTCCTCTGGTTCCCATTTCCCCCTGATTAGTATGTGTATATATGTGTCCTCTGGTTCCCATTTCCCCTGATTAGTATGTGTATATATGTGTCCTCTGGTTCCCATTCCCCCTGATTAGTATGTGTATATATGTGTCCTCTGGTTCCCCCTGATTACTATGTGTATATATGTGTCCCCTGGTTCCCATTCCCCCTGATAAGTATGTGTATATATGTGTCCTCTGGTTCCCATTCCCCCTGATTAGTATGTGTATATATGTGTCCTCTGGTTCCCATTCCCCCTGATTAGTATGTGTATATATGTGTCCTCTGGTTCCCCCTGATTACTATGTGTATATATGTGTCCCCTGGTTCCCATTCCCCCTGATAAGTATGTGTATATATGTGTCCTCTGGTTCCCATTCCCCCTGATTAGTATGTGTATATATGTGTCCTCTGGTTCCCATTCCCCCTGATTAGTATGTGTATATATGTGTCCTCTGGTTCCCATTCCCCCTGGTTAGTATGTGTATATATGTGTCCTCTGGTTCCCATTTCCCCCTGATTAGTATGTGTATATATGTGTCCTCTGGTTCCCATTTCCCCTGATTAGTATGTGTATATATATGTCCTCTGGTTCCCATTCCCCCTGATTAGTATGTGTATATATGTGTCCTCTGGTTCCCCCTGATTACTATGTGTATATATGTGTCCCCTGGTTCCCATTCCCCCTGATTAGTATGTGTATATATGTGTCCTCTGGTTCCCATTCCCCCTGATTACTATGTGTATATATGTGTCCTCTGGTTCCCATTCCCCCTGATTAGTATGTGTATATATGTGTCCTCTGGTTCCCATTCCCCCTGATTAGTATGTGTATATATGTGTCCTCTGGTTCCCATTTCCCCCTGGTTACTATGTGTATATATGTGCCCTCTGGTTCCCATTTCCCCCTGATTAGTATGTGTATATATGTGTCCTCTGGTTCCCATTCCCCCTGATTAGTATGTGTATATATGTGTCCTCTGGTTCCCATTCCCCCTGATTATTATGTGTATATATGTGTCCTCTGGTTCCCATTTCCCCTGATTAGTATGTGTATATATGTGTCCTCTGGTTCCCATTCCCCCTGATTACTCTGTGTATATATGTGTCCTCTGGTTCCCATTCCCCCTGATTAGTATGTGTATATATTTGCCCTCTGGTTCCCATTTCCCCCTGATTACTATGTGTATATATGTGTCCTCTGGTTCCCATTCCCCCTGATTACTATGTGTATATATGTGTCCTCTGGTTCCCCATTCCCCCTGATTAGTGTGTGTATATATGTGTCCTCTGGTTCCCATTCCCCCTGATTAGTATGTGTATATATGTGTCCTCTGGTTCCCATTTCCCCCTGATTAGTATGTGTATATATGTGTCCTCTGGTTCCCATTTCCCCCTGATTAGTATGTGTATATATGTGTCCTCTGGTTCCCATTCCCCCTGATTAGTATGTGTATATATGTGTCCTCTTGTTCCCATTCCCCCTGATTAGTATGTGTATATATGTGTCCTCTGGTTCCCCATTTCCCCTGATTAGTATGTGTATATATGCGTCCCCTGGTTCCCATTCCCCCTGATTAGTATGTGTATATATGCGTCCTCTGGTTCCCATTCCCCCTGATTAGTATGTGTATATATGTGTCCTCTGGTTCCCATTCCCCCTGATTACTATGTGTATATATGTGTTCTCTGGTTCCCATTCCCCCTGGTTAGTATGTGTATATACATGTGTCCTCTGGTTCCCATTTCCCCCTGATTAGTATGTGTATATATGTGTCCTCTGGTTCCCATTTCCCCTGATTAGTATGTGTATATATGTGTCCTCTGGTTCCCATTCCCCCTGATTAGTATGTGTATATATGTGTCCTCTGGTTCCCCCTGATTACTATGTGTATATATGTGTCCCCTGGTTCCCATTCCCCCTGATTAGTATTTGTATATATGTGTCCTCTGGTTCCCATTCCCCCTGATTAGTATGTGTATATATGTGTCCTCTGGTTCCCATTTCCCCCTGATTAGTATGTGTATATATGTGTCCTCTGGTTCCCATTTCCCCTGATTAGTATGTGTATATATATGTCCTCTGGTTCCCATTCCCCCTGATTAGTATGTGTATATATGTGTCCTCTGGTTCCCCCTGATTACTATGTGTATATATGTGTCCCCTGGTTCCCATTCCCCCTGATTAGTATGTGTATATATGTGTCCTCTGGTTCCCATTCCCCCTGATTACTATGTGTATATATGTGTCCTCTGGTCCCCATTCCCCCTGATTAGTATGTGTATATATGTGTCCTCTGGTTCCCATTTCCCCCTGATTAGTATGTGTATATATGTGTCCTCTGGTTCCCATTTCCCCCTGATTAGTATGTGTATATATGTGTCCTCTGGTTCCCATTCCCCCTGATTAGTATGTGTATATATGTGTCCTCTGGTTCCCATTCCCCCTGATTAGTATGTGTATATATGTGTCCTCTGGTTCCCCATTTCCCCTGATTAGTATGTGTATATATGCGTCCCCTGGTTCCCATTCCCCCTGATTAGTATGTGTATATATGCGTCCTCTGGTTCCCATTCCCCCTGATTAGTATGTGTATATATGTGTCCTCTGGTTCCCATTCCCCCTGATTACTATGTGTATATATGTGTTCTCTGGTTCCCATTCCCCCTGGTTAGTATATGTATATATGTGTCCTCTGGTTCCCATTTCCCCCTGATTAGTATGTGTATATATGTGTCCTCTGGTTCCCATTTCCCCTGATTAGTATGTGTATATATGTGTCCTCTGGTTCCCATTCCCCCTGATTAGTATGTGTATATATGTGTCCTCTGGTTCCCCCTGATTACTATGTGTATATATGTGTCCTCTGGTTCCCATTCCCCCTGATTAGTATGTGTATATATGTGTCCTCTGGTTCCCATTCCCCCTGATTACTATGTGTATATATGTGTCCTCTGGTTCCCATTCCCCCTGATTAGTATGTGTATATATGTGTCCTCAGGTTCCCATTCCCCCTGATTACTATGTGTATATATGTGTCCTCTGGTTCCCCATTCCCCCTGATTAGTATGTGTATGTATGTGTCCTCTGGTTCCCATTCCCCCTGGTTAGTATGTGTATATATGTGTCCTCTGGTTCCAATTTCCCCCTGATTAGTATGTGTATATATGTGTCCTCTGGTTCCCATTTCCTCTGATTAGTATGTGTATATATGTGTCCTCTGGTTCCCATTCCCCCTGATTAGTATGTGTATATATGTGTCCTCTGGTTCCCCCTGATTACTATGTGTATATATGTGTCCCCTGGTTCCCATTCCCCCTGATTAGTATGTGTATATATGTGTACTCTGGTTCCCATTCCCCCTGATTAGTATGTGTATATATGTGTCCTCTGGTTCCCCATTCCCCCTGATTAGTATGTGTATATATGTGTCCTCTGGTTCCCATTCCCCCTGATTAGTATGTGTATATATGTGTCCTCTGGTTCCCATTCCCCCTGGTTAGTATGTGTATATATGTGTCCTCTGGTTCCCATTTCCCCCTGATTAGTATGTGTATATATGTGTCCTCTGGTTCCCATTTCCCCTGATTAGTATGTGTATATATATGTCCTCTGGTTCCCATTCCCCCTGATTAGTATGTGTATATATGTGTCCTCTGGTTCCCCCTGATTACTATGTGTATATATGTGTCCTCTGGTTCCCATTCCCCCTGATTAGTATGTGTATATATGTGTCCTCTGGTTCCCATTACCCCTGATTAGTATGTGTATATATGTGTCCTCTGGTTCCCATTTCCCCCTGGTTACTATGTGTATATATGTGCCCTCTGGTTCCCATTTCCCCCTGATTAGTATGTGTATATATGTGTCCTCTGGTTCCCATTCCCCCTGATTAGTATGTGTATATATGTGTCCTCTGGTTCCCATTCCCCCTGATTATTATGTGTATATATGTGTCCTCTGGTTCCCATTTCCCCTGATTAGTATGTGTATATATGTGTCCTCTGGTTCCCATTCCCCCTGATTACTCTGTGTATATATGTGTCCTCTGGTTCCCATTCCCCCTGATTAGTATGTGTATATATGTGCCCTCTGGTTCCCATTTCCCCCTGATTACTATGTGTATATATGTGTCCTCTGTTCCCCATTCCCCCTGATTAGTATGTGTATATATGTGTCCTCTGGTTCCCATTCCCCCTGATTAGTGTGTGTATATATGTGTCCTCTGGTTCCCCCTGATTACTATGTGTATATATGTGTCCCCTGGTTCCCATTCCCCCTGATTAGTATGTGTATATATGTGTCCTCTGGTTCCCCATTCCCCCTGATTAGTATGTGTATATATGTGTCCTCTGGTTCCCATTCCCACTGGTTAGTATGTGTATATATGTGTCCTCTGGTTCCCATTTCCCCCTGATTAGTATGTGTATATATGTGTCCTCTGGTTCCCATTTCCCCTGATTAGTATGTGTATATATGTGTCCTCTGGTTCCCATTCCCCCTGATTAGTATGTGTATATATGTGTCCTCTGGTTCCCCCTGATTACTATGTGTATATATGTGTCCCCTGGTTCCCATTCCCCCTGATTAGTATGTGTATATATGTGTCCTCTGGTTCCCATTCCCCCTGATTAGTATGTGTATATATGTGTCCTCTGGTTCCCATTCCCCCTGATTAGTATGTGTATATATGTTTCCTCTGGTTCCCATTCCCCCTGGTTAGTATGTGTATATATGTGTCCTCTGGTTCCCATTTCCCCCTGATTAGTATGTGTATATATGTGTCCTCTGGTTCCCATTCCCCCTGATTAGTATGTGTATATATGTGTCCTCTGGTTCCCATTCCCCCTGATTAGTATGTGTATATATGTTTCCTCTGGTTCCCATTCCCCCTGGTTAGTATGTGTATATATGTGTCCTCTGGTTCCCATTTCCCCCTGATTAGTATGTGTATATATGTGTCCTCTGGTTCCCATTTCCCCTGATTAGTATGTGTATATATATGTCCTCTGGTTCCCATTCCCCCTGATTAGTATGTGTATATATGTGTCCTCTGGTTCCCCCTGATTACTATGTGTATATATGTGTCCTCTGGTTCCCATTCCCCCTGATTAGTATGTGTATATATGTGTCCTCTGGTTCCCATTTCCCCCTGGTTACTATGTGTATATATGTGCCCTCTGGTTCCCATTTCCCCCTGATTAGTATGTGTATATATGTGTCCTCTGGTTCCCATTCCCCCTGATTAGTATGTGTATATATGTGTCCTCTGGTTCCCATTCCCCCTGATTATTATGTGTATATATGTGTCCTCTGGTTCCCATTACCCCTGATTAGTATGTGTATATATGTGTCCTCTGGTTCCCATTCCCCCTGATTAGTATGTGTATATATGTGTCCTCTGGTTCCCCATTTCCCCTGATTAGTATGTGTATATATGCGTCCCCTGGTTCCCATTCCCCCTGATTAGTATGTGTATATATGCGTCCTCTGGTTCCCATTCCCCCTGATTAGTATGTGTATATATGTGTCCTCTGGTTCCCATTCCTCCTGATTACTATGTGTATATATGTGTTCTCTGGTTCCCATTCCCCCTGGTTAGTATGTGTATATATGTGTCCTCTGGTTCCCATTTCCCCCTGATTAGTATGTGTATATATGTGTCCTCTGGTTCCCATTTCCCCTGATTAGTATGTGTATATATGTGTCATCTGGTTCCCATTCCCCCTGATTAGTATGTGTATATATGTGTCCTCTGGTTCCCCCTGATTACTATGTGTATATATGTGTCCCCTGGCTCCCATTCCCCCTGATTAGTATGTGTATATATGTGTCCTCTGGTTCCCATTCCCCCTGATTAGTATGTGTATATATGTGTCCTCTGGTTCCCATTTCCCCCTGATTAGTATGTGTATATATGTGTCCTCTGGTTCCCATTTCCCCTGATTAGTATGTGTATATATATGTCCTCTGGTTCCCATTCCCCCTGATTAGTATGTGTATATATGTGTCCTCTGGTTCCCCCTGATTACTATGTGTATATATGTGTCCCCTGGTTCCCATTCCCCCTGATTAGTATGTGTATATATGTGTCCTCTGGTTCCCATTCCCCCTGATTACTATGTGTATATATGTGTCCTCTGGTTCCCATTCCCCCTGATTAGTATGTGTATATATGTGTCCTCTGGTTCCCATTCCCCCTGATTAGTATGTGTATATATGTTTCCTCTGGTTCCCATTCCCCCTGGTTAGTATGTGTATATATGTGTCCTCTGGTTCCCATTTCCCCCTGATTAGTATGTGTATATATGTGTCCTCTGGTTCCCATTCCCCCTGATTAGTATGTGTATATATGTGTCCTCTGGTTCCCATTCCCCCTGATTAGTATGTGTATATATGTTTCCTCTGGTTCCCATTCCCCCTGGTTAGTATGTGTATATATGTGTCCTCTGGTTCCCATTTCCCCCTGATTAGTATGTGTATATATGTGTCCTCTGGTTCCCATTTCCCCTGATTAGTATGTGTATATATATGTCCTCTGGTTCCCATTCCCCCTGATTAGTATGTGTATATATGTGTCCTCTGGTTCCCCCTGATTACTATGTGTATATATGTGTCCTCTGGTTCCCATTCCCCCTGATTAGTATGTGTATATATGTGTCCTCTGGTTCCCATTTCCCCCTGGTTACTATGTGTATATATGTGCCCTCTGGTTCCCATTTCCCCCTGATTAGTATGTGTATATATGTGTCCTCTGGTTCCCATTCCCCCTGATTAGTATGTGTATATATGTGTCCTCTGGTTCCCATTCCCCCTGATTATTATGTGTATATATGTGTCCTCTGGTTCCCATTACCCCTGATTAGTATGTGTATATATGTGTCCTCTGGTTCCCATTCCCCCTGATTAGTATGTGTATATATGTGTCCTCTGGTTCCCCATTTCCCCTGATTAGTATGTGTATATATGCGTCCCCTGGTTCCCATTCCCCCTGATTAGTATGTGTATATATGCGTCCTCTGGTTCCCATTCCCCCTGATTAGTATGTGTATATATGTGTCCTCTGGTTCCCATTCCTCCTGATTACTATGTGTATATATGTGTTCTCTGGTTCCCATTCCCCCTGGTTAGTATGTGTATATATGTGTCCTCTGGTTCCCATTTCCCCCTGATTAGTATGTGTATATATGTGTCCTCTGGTTCCCATTTCCCCTGATTAGTATGTGTATATATGTGTCATCTGGTTCCCATTCCCCCTGATTAGTATGTGTATATATGTGTCCTCTGGTTCCCCCTGATTACTATGTGTATATATGTGTCCCCTGGTTCCCATTCCCCCTGATTAGTATGTGTATATATGTGTCCTCTGGTTCCCATTCCCCCTGATTAGTATGTGTATATATGTGTCCTCTGGTTCCCATTTCCCCCTGATTAGTATGTGTATATATGTGTCCTCTGGTTCCCATTTCCCCTGATTAGTATGTGTATATATATGTCCTCTGGTTCCCATTCCCCCTGATTAGTATGTGTATATATGTGTCCTCTGGTTCCCCCTGATTACTATGTGTATATATGTGTCCCCTGGTTCCCATTCCCCCTGATTAGTATGTGTATATATGTGTCCTCTGGTTCCCATTCCCCCTGATTACTATGTGTATATATGTGTCCTCTGGTTCCCATTCCCCCTGATTAGTATGTGTATATATGTGTCCTCTGGTTCCCATTCCCCCTGATTAGTATGTGTATATATGTGTCCTCTGGTTCCCATTCCCCCTGATTATTATGTGTATATATGTGTCCTCTGGTTCCCATTTCCCCTGATTAGTATGTGTATATATGTGTCCTCTGGTTCCCATTCCCCATGATTAGTATGTGTATATATGTGCCCTCTGGTTCCCATTTCCCCCTGATTACTATGTGTATATATGTGTCCTCTGGTTCCCATTCCCCCTGATTACTATGTGTATATATGTGTCCTCTGGTTCCCCATTCCCCCTGATTACTATGTGTATATATGTGTCCTCTGGTTCCCATTCCCCCTGATTAGTATGTGTATATATGTGTCCTCTGGTTCCCATTTCCCCCTGATTAGTATGTGTATATATGTGTCCTCTGGTTCCCATTTCCCCCTGATTAGTATGTGTATATATGTGTCCTCTGGTTCCCATTCCCCCTGATTAGTATGTGTATATATGTGTCCTCTGGTTCCCATTTCCCCCTGATTAGTATGTGTATATATGTGTCCTCTGGTTCCCCATTTCCCCTGATTAGTATGTGTATATATGCGTCCCCTGGTTCCCATTCCCCCTGATTAGTATGTGTATATATGCGTCCTCTGGTTCCCATTCCCCCTGATTAGTATGTGTATATATGTGTCCTCTGGTTCCCATTCCCCCTGATTACTATGTGTATATATGTGTTCTCTGGTTCCCATTCCCCCTGATTACTATGTGTATATATGTGTCCTCTGGTTCCCATTTCCCCCTGATTACTATGTGTATATATGTGTCCTCTGGTTCCCATTCCCCCTGATTACTATGTGTATATATGTGTCCCCTGGTTCCCATTCCCCCTGATTACTATGTGTATATATGTGTCCTCTGGTTCCCCCTGATTAGTATGTGTATATATGTGTCCTCTGGTTCCCCCTGATTAGTATGTGTATATATGTGTCCTCTGGTTCCCATTCCCCCTGATTAGTATGTGTATATATGTGTCCTCTGGTTCCCATTCCCCCTGATTAGTATGTGTATATATATGTCCTCTGGTTCCCATTCCCCCTGATTACTATGTGTATATATGTGTCCTCTGGGTCCCATTTCCCCCTGATTACTATGTGTATATATGTGTCCTCTGGTTCCCATTCCCCCTGATTACTATGTGTATATATGTGTCCTCTGGTTCCCATTCCCCCTGATTAGTATGTGTATATATGTGTCCTCTGGTTCCCATTCCCCCTGGTTAGTATGTGTATATATGTGTCCCCTGGTTCCCATTCCCCCTGATTACTATGTGTATATATGTGTCCTCTGGTTCCCCCTGATTAGTATGTGTATATATGTGTCCTCTGGTTCCCATTCCCCCTGATTACTATGTGTATATGTGTCCTCTGGTTCCCATTCCCCCTGATTAGTATGTGTATATATGTGTCCTCTGGTTCCCATTCCCCCTGATTACTATGTGTATATATGTGTCCTCTGGTTCCCATTCCCCCTGATTACTATGTGTATAGATGTGTCCCCTGGTTCCCCCTGATTACTATGTGTATATATGTGTCCTCTGGTTCCCATTTCCCCTGATTAGTATGTGTATATATGTGTCCTCTGGTTCCCATTCCTCCTGATTACTCTGTGTATATATGTGTCCCTTGGTTCCCATTCCCCCTGATTACTATGTGTATATATGTGTCCTCTGGTTCCCCATTCCCCCTGATTACTATGTGTATATATGTGTCCCCTGGTTCCCCCTGATTACTATGTGTATATATGTGTCCTCTGGTTCCCCCTGATTAGTATGTGTATATATGTGTCCTCTGGTTCCCATTTCCCCCTGATTAGTATGTGTATATATGTGTCCTCTGGTTGCCATTCCCCCTGGTTAGTATGTGTATATATGTGCACTCTGGTTCCCATTTCCCCCTGATTAGTATGTGTATATATGTGTCCTCTGGTTCCCATTTCCCCCTGATTAGTATGTGTATATATGTGTCCTCTGGTTCCCATTCCCCCTGATTAGTATGTGTATATATGTGTCCTCTGGTTCCCATTTCCCCCTGATTAGTATGTGTATATATGTGTCCTCTGGTTCCCCATTTCCCCTGATTAGTATGTGTATATATGCGTCCCCTGGTTCCCATTCCCCCTGATTAGTATGTGTATATATGCGTCCTCTGGTTCCCATTCCCCCTGATTAGTATGTGTATATATGTGTCCTCTGGTTCCCATTCCCCCTGATTACTATGTGTATATATGTGTTCTCTGGTTCCCATTCCCCCTGATTACTATGTGTATATATGTGTCCTCTGGTTCCCATTTCCCCCTGATTACTATGTGTATATATGTGTCCTCTGGTTCCCATTCCCCCTGATTACTATGTGTATATATGTGTCCCCTGGTTCCCATTCCCCCTGATTACTATGTGTATATATGTGTCCTCTGGTTCCCCCTGATTAGTATGTGTATATATGTGTCCTCTGGTTCCCCCTGATTAGTATGTGTATATATGTGTCCTCTGGTTCCCATTCCCCCTGATTAGTATGTGTATATATGTGTCCTCTGGTTCCCATTCCCCCTGATTAGTATGTGTATATATGTGTCCTCTGGTTCCCATTCCCCCTGATTACTATGTGTATATATGTGTCCTCTGGGTCCCATTCCCCCTGATTACTATGTGTATATATGTGTCCTCTGGTTCCCCCTGATTAGTATGTGTATATATGTGTCCTCTGGTTCCCATTCCCCCTGATTACTATGTGTATATGTGTCCTCTGGTTCCCATTCCCCCTGATTAGTATGTGTATATATGTGCACTCTGGTTCCCATTCCCCCTGATTAGTATGTGTATATATGCGTCCCCTGGTTCCCATTCCCCCTGATTACTATGTGTATATATGCGTCGCCTGGTTCCCATTCCCCCTGATTACTATGTGTATATATGTGTCCTATGGTTCCCATTCCCCCTGATTACTATGTGTATATATGTGTCCTCTGGTTCCCATTCCCCCTGATTAGTATGTGTATATATGTGTCCTCTGGTTCCCATTCCCCCTGATTACTATGTGTATATATGTGTTCTCTGGTTCCCATTCCCCCTGATTACTATGTGTATATATGTGTCCTCGTGTTCCCATTCCCCCTGATTAGTATGTGTATATATGTGTTCTCTGGTTCCCATTCCCCCTGGTTAGTATGTGTATATATGTGTCCCCTGATTCCCATTCCCCCTGATTACTATGTGTATATACAGTGGGGAGAACAAGTATTTGATACACTGCCGATTTTGCAGGTTTTCCTACTTACAAAGCATGTAGAGGTCTGTAATTTTTATCATAGGTACACTTCAACTGTGAGAGATGGAATCTAAAACAAAAATCCATAAAATCACATTGTATGATTTTTAAGTAATTAATTTGAATTTTATTGCATGACATAAGTATTTGATCACCTACCAACCATTAAGAATTCCGGCTCTCACAGACCTGTTCGTTTTTCTTTAAGAAGCCCTCCTGTTCTCCACTCATTACCTGTATTAACTGCACCTGTTTGAACTCGTTACCTGTATAAAAGACACCTGTCCACACACTCAATCAAACAGACTCCAACCTCTCCACAATGGCCAAGACCAGAGAGCTGTGTAAGGACATCAGGGATACAATTGTAGACCTGCACAAGGCTGGGATGGGCTACAGGACAATAGGCAAGCAGCTTGG
Organism: Coregonus lavaretus; assembly: GCF_964263955.1. NCBI lineage: Eukaryota > Metazoa > Chordata > Actinopteri > Salmoniformes > Salmonidae > Coregonus > Coregonus lavaretus. The sequence goes on from NW_028160757.1 coordinate 50,144, forward strand.
TGAGAAGGCAACAACTGTTGGCGCAATTATTAGAAAATGGAAGAAGTTCAAGATGACGGTCAATCACCCTCGGACTGGGGCTCCATGCAAGATCTCACCTCGTGGGGCATCAATGATCATGAGGAAGGTGAGGGATCAGCCCAGAACTACACAGCAGGACCTGGTCAATGACCTGAAGAGAGCTGGGACCACAGTCTCAAAGAAAACCATTAGTAACACACTACGCCGTCATGGATTAAAATCCTGCAGCGCACGCAAGGTCCCTCTGCTCAAGCCAGCGCATGTCCAGGCCCGTCTGAAGTTTGCCAATGACCATCTGGATGATCCAGAGGAGGAATGGGAGAAGGTCATGTGGTCTGATGAGACAAAAATAGAGCTTTTTGGTCTAAACTCCACTCATCTTGTTTGGAGGAAGAAGAAGGATGAGTACAACCCCAAGAACACCATCCCAACCGTGAAGCATGGAGGTGGAAACATCATTCTTTGGGGATGCTTTTCTGCAAAGGGGACAGGATGACTGCACCGTATTGAGGGGAGGATGGATGGGGCCATGTGTCGCGAGATCTTGGCCAACAACCTCCTTCCCTCAGTAAGAGCATTGAAGATGGGTCGTGGCTGGGTCTTCCAGCATGACAACGACCCGAAACACACAGCCAGGGCAACTAAGGAGTGGCTCTGTAAGAGGCATCTCAAGGTCCTGGAGTGGCCTAGCCAGTCTCCAGACCTGAACCCAATAGAAAATCTTTGGAGGGAGCTGAAAGTCCGTATTGCCCAGCGACAGCCCCGAAAACGGAAGGATCTGGAGAAGGTCTGTATGGAGGAGTGGGCCAAAATCCCTGCTGCAGTGTGTGCAAACCTGGTCAAGACCTACAGGAAACGTATGATCTCTGTAATTGCAAACAAAGGTTTCTGTACCAAATATTAAGTTCTGCTTTTCTGATGTATCAAATACTTATGTCATGCAATAAAATGCAAATTAATTACTTAAAAATCATACAATGTGATTTTCTGGATTTTTGTTTTAGATTCCGTCTCTCACAGTTGAAGTGTACCTATGATAAAAATTACAGACCTCTACAAGCTTTGTAAGTAGGAAAACCTGCAAAATCGGCAGTGTATCAAATACTTGTTCTCCCCACTGTATGTGTCCTCTGGTTTCCCCTGATTAGTATGTGTATATATGTGTCCTCTGGTTCCCATTCCCCCTGATTACTATGTATATATATGTGTCCTCTGGTTCCCATTCCCCCTGATTAGTATGTGTATATATGTGTCCTCTGGTTCCCATTCCCCCTGATTACTATGTGTATATATGTGTCCCCTGGTTCCCCCTGATTACTATGTGTATATATGTGTCCTCTGGTTCCCATTTCCCCTGATTACTATGTGTATATATGTGTCCTCTGGTTCCCATTCCCCCTGATTACTATGTGTATATATGTGTCCTCTGGTTCCCATTCCCCCTGATTAGTATATGTATATATGTGTCCTCTGGTTCCCATTCCCCCTGATTAGTATGTGTATATATGTGTCCCCTGGTTCCCTTTCCCCCTGATTACTATGTGTATATATGTGTCCTCTGGGTCCCATTTCCCCCTGATTAGTATGTGTATATATGTGTCCTCTGGTTCCCATTCCCCCTGATTAGTATGTGTATATATGTGTCCTCTGGTTCCCATTCCCCCTGATTACTATGTGTATATATGTGTTCTCTGGTTCCCATTCCCCCTGGTTAGTATGTGTATATATGTGTCCTCTGGTTCCCATTCCCCCTGATTAGTATGTGTATATATATGTCCCCTGGTTCCCATTCCCCCCCTGATTACTATGTGTATATATGTGTCCTCTGTTCCCATTCCCCCTGGTTACTATGTGTATATATGTGTCCCCTGGTTCCCATTTCCCCTGATTACTATGTGTATATATGTGTCCTCTGGTTCCCATTCCCCCTGGTTAGTATGTGTATATATGTGTCCTCTGAATCCCATTCCCCCTGATTACTATGTGTATATATGTGTCCTCTGGTTCCCCCTGATTACTATGTGTATATATGTGCCCCCTGGTTCCCATTCCCCCTGATTAGTATGTGTATATATTTGTCCAATGGTTCCCTTTCCCCCTGATTACTATGTGTATATATGTGTCCTCTGGTTCCCATTCCCCCTGATTAGTATGTGTGTATATGTGTCCTCTGGTTCCCATTTCCCCCTGATTAGTATGTGTATATATGTGTCCTCTGGTTCCCATTCCCCCTGATTAGTATGTGTATATATGTGTCCTCTGGTTCCCATTCCCCCTGATTACTATGTGTATATATGTGTCCTCTGTTCCCCATTCCCCCTGATTAGTATGTGTATATATGTGTCCTCTGGTTCCCATTTCCCCCTGGTTAGTATGTGTATATATGTGTCCTCTGGTTCCCATTCCCCCTGATTAGTAAGTGTATATATGTCTCCTCTGGTTCCCCCTGATTAGTATGTGTATATATGTGTCCTCTGGTTCCCATTTCCCCTGATTACTATGTGTATATATGTGTCCTCTGGTTCCCATTCCCCCTGATTACTATGTGTATATATGTGTCCCCTGGTTCCCATTCCCCCTGATTAGTATGTGTATATATGTGTCCTCTGGTTCCCCCTGATTACTATGTGTATATATGTGTCATCTGGTTCCCATTCCCCCTGATTACTATGTGTATATATGTGTCATCTGGTTCCCATTCCCCCTGATTACTATGTTTATATATGTGTCCTCTGGTTCCCATTCCCCCTGATTACTATGTGTATATATGTGTCCCCTGGTTCCCCCTGATTACTATGTGTATATATGTGTCCCCTGGTTCCCCCTGATTACTATGTGTATATATGTGTCCTCTGGTTCCTATTCCCCCAGATTAGTATGTGTATATATGTGTCCTCTGGTTCCCCCTGATTACTATGTGTATATATGTGTCCTCTGGTTCCTATTCCCCCAGATTAGTATGTGTATATATGTGCCCTCTGGTTCCCATTCCCCCTGATTAGTATGTGTATATATGTGCCCTCTGGCTCCCATTCCCCCTGATTAGTATGTGTATATATGTGTCCCCTGTTCCCCCTGATTACTATGTGTATATATGTGTCCCCTGGTTCCCCCTGATTACTATGTGTATATATGTGTCCTCTGGTTCCCATTCCCCCTGATTAGTATGTGTATATATGTGCCCTCTGGTTCCCATTCCCCCTGATTATTATGTGTATATATGTGTCCTCTGGTTCCCATTCCCCCTGATTACTATGTGTATATATGTGTCATCTGGTTCCCATTCCCCCTGATTACTATGTGTATATATGTGTCATCTGGTTCCCATTCCCCCTGATTACTATGTTTATATATGTGTCCTCTGGTTCCCCCTGATTACTATGTGTATATATGTGTCCCCTGGTTCCCATTCCCCCTGATTACTATGTGTATATATGTGTCCTCTGGTTCCCATTCCCCCTGATTACTATGTGTATATATGTGTCCTCTGGTTCCCATTTCCCCTGATTAGTATGTGTATATATATGTCCTCTGGTTCCCATTCCCCCTGATTACTATGTGTATATATGTGTCCTCTGGTTCCCCCTGATTACTATGTGTATATATGTGTCCCCTGGTTCCCATTCCCCCTGATTACTATGTGTATATATGTGTCCCCTGGTTCCCCCTGATTACTATGTGTATATATGTGTCCCCTGGTTCCCCCTGATTACTATGTGTATATATGTGTCCTCTGGTTCCCATTTCCCCCTGATTACTATGTGTATATATGTGTCCTCTGGTTCCCCCTGATTACTATGTGTATATATGTGTCCTCTGGTTCCCCCTGATTACTATGTGTATAGATGTGTCCTCTGGTTCCCATTCCCCCTGGTTAGTATGTGTATATATGTGTCCTCTGGTTCCCATTCCCCCTGATTACTATGTGTATATATGTGTCCTCTGGTTCCCATTCCCCCTGATTACTATGTGTATATATGTGTCCTCTGGTTCCCCCTGATTACTATGTGTATATATGTGTCCTCTGGTTCCCATTTCCCCCTGATTACTATGTGTATAGATGTGTCCTCTGGTTCCCCCTGATTACTATGTGTATATATGTGTCCCCTGGTTCCCCCTGATTACTATGTGTATAGATGTGTCCTCTGGTTCCCCCTGATTACTATGTGTATATATGTGTCCTCTGGTTCCCATTTCCCCCTGATTACTATGTGTATATATGTGTCCTCTGGTTCCCATTCCCCCTGATTACTATGTGTATATATGTGTCCTCTGGTTCCCATTCCCCCTGATTAGTATGTGTATATATGTGTCCTCTGGTTCCCATTCCCCCTGGTTAGTATGTGTATATATGTGTCCTCTGGTTCCCATTCCCCCTGATTACTATGTGTATATATGTGTCCTCTGGTTCCCATTCCCCCTGATTACTATGTGTATATATGTGTCCTCTGGTTCCCCCTGATTACTATGTGTATATATGTGTCCTCTGCTTCCCCCTGATTACTATGTGTATATATGTGTCCTCTGGTTCCCATTCCCCCTGGTTAGTATGTGTATATATGTGTCCTCTGGTTCCCATTCCCCCTGATTAGTATGTGTATATATGTGCCCTCTGTTCCCCATTGTCCTTGTCCATTACTCTCCCATGTCCGTTGGTCTCGTGAGTACCGTGAGTACCGTGAGTACCGTGCATTGTGCTCGTTTTGTTTACACCTCTCTGTTGTTTGTGTTGGGATGGAGTAAATAAAACCCCTAATACGTATTCCTGCGCCTGTCTTCAAATCATTATACAACGTGATAACAACAAACAGTAAGTCTTCATGTTATTTACATTAAAACATTAACACACACACATATATATATATATATTATATACAGCTATGGAAAAAATTAAGAGACCACTGCACATTTTTCTTAAATCAGCATCTCTACATGTATGACAGCCATTCCATTCCAGTGTCTGTTGAATTCCAACACAAGCACACCTCATTCTACTGAATTAGGTACTGATTAGGTGATCACCTGAACCAAATCTTATTTAACGAGGAAAAGTATAAAAACCACTGCTGTGGTCATCACAATCCTCTTGCAATAGGACCAGCTGGATGGCAAAAACAGTGCTAATAGTACCTCAAAAGTAAATTTAATCAAAAAATAACTATTGACCATGCCAAAAGAGTTGAAAAGGAACGTTTTGAGTGAGGAAAAGAAGGGTTCAATTCTGGCTTTACTGGCAGAGGGATACAGTGAGCGTCAGGTTGCTTCCATCCTTAACATGTCAAAGAAGGTCAAGCAGCAGACATTGGGGACAACAAAGCTACAGACCGGCAGAGGGCGAAAACGACTCTACTGACCGGGATGAACGCCAACTCATTCGAATGTCACTCAACAACCGTAGGATGACATCAAGTGACCTACAAAAAGAATGGCAAACGGCAGCTGAGGTGAAGTGCACGGCGAGGACGGTTCGAAACAGGCTCCTAGGGGTAAGGGCTGAAGTTGTGCAAAGCTAGAAAAAAGCCCTTCATCAATGAGAAGCAAAGAAGAGCCAGGCTGAGGTTTGCAAAATACCATTAGGATTGGACCGTAGAGGACTGGAGTAAGGTCATCTTCTCTGATGAGTCCAATTTTCAGCTTTGCCCAACACCTGGTCGTCTAATGGTTAGACGGAGACCTGGAGAGGCCTACAAGCCACAGTGTCTCGCACCCACTGTGAAATTTGGTGGAGGATCGGTGATGATCTGGGGGTCCTTCAGCAAGGCTGGAATCGGGCAGATTTGTCTTTGTGAAGGACGCATGAATCAAGCCCTGGAAGGTTGTCCTGGAAGAAAACTTGCTTCCTTTTGCTCTGACATTGTTCCCCAACTCTGAGGATTGGTTTTTCCAGCAGGACAATGCGCCATGCCACACAGCCAGGTCAATCAAGGTGTGGATGGAGGACCACCAGATCAAGACCCTGTCATGGCCAGCCCAATCTCCAGACCTGAACCCCATTGAAAACTTCTGGAATGTGATCAAGAGGAAGATGGATGGTCACAAGCCATCAAACAAAGCCGAGCTGCTTGAATTTTTTGCGCCAGGAGTGGCATAAAGTCACCCAACATCAATGTGAAAGACTGGTGGAGAGCATGCCAAGACGCATGAAAGCTGTGATTGAAAATCAGGGTTATTCCACCAAATTAAAACATTAGTATTGTATTGTTTAAAAATGACATTAACTTATTTTCTTTGCATTATTCGAGGTCTGACAACACTGCATCTTTTTTTGTTATTTTGACCAGTTGTCCTTTTCTGCTAATAAATGCTCTAAATGACAATATTTTTATTTGGAATTTGGGAGAAATGTTGTCAGTAGTTTATAGAATAAAACAAAAATGTTTCTTTACCCAAACACATACCTATAAATAGTAAAACCAGAGAAACTGATAATTTTGCAGTGGTCTCTTAATTTTTTTCTTAATCCGCAGCTATATATACTGTTCATGGTTCTAACCACGAGTCTATATATATGTACAGTACCAGTCAAAAGTTTGGACACACCTACTCATTCAAGGGTTTTTCTTAATTTTCACTATTTTTTACATTGTAGAATAATAGTGAAGACATCAAAACAATGAAATAACACATGGAATCATGTAGTAACCAAAACAGTATCAAACAAATCAAAATATATTTTTGAGATTCTTCAAATAGCCACCCTTTACCTTGATGACAGCTTTGCACACTCTTGGCATTATCTCAACCAGCTTCATGAGGAATGCTTTTCCGACAGTCTTGAAGGAGTTCCCACATATGCTGAGCACTTGTTGGCTGCTTTCCCTTCACTCTGCCGTCCGACTCATCCCAAACCATCTCAATTGGGTTGAGGTTGGGGGATTGTAGAGGCCAGGTCATCTGATGCAGCACTCCATCACTCTCCTTCTTGGTAAAATAGCCCTTACACAGCCTGGAGGTGTGTTGGGTCATTGTCCTGTTGAAAAACCTGGAGGTGTGTTGGGTCATTGTCCTGTTGAAAAAATAATGATAGTCCCACTAAGCCCAAACCAAATGGGATGGCGTATCGCTGCAGAATGCTGTGGTAGCCATGTTGGTTAAGTGTGCCTTGAATTCTAAATAAATCACAGACAGTGTCACCAACAAAGCACCCCCACACCATAGCACCTCCTCCTCCATGCTTTACGGTGGGAAATACACATGCGGAGATCATCCGTTCACCCACACCGCGTCTCACAAAGACACGGCGGTTGGAACCAAAAATCTCAAATTTAGACTCCAGAGCAAAGGACAAATTTCCACCGGTCTAATGTCCATTGCTCGTGTTTCTTGGCCCAAGCAA
>NW_028160757.1:62500-65000 GCF_964263955.1 Coregonus lavaretus
TGTTTGTTCAAGTTATTCAGGTGCTCTGTAACATCCACCATAAATGCAAGGTCCGGCATCCATTCTGCGGAATGAAATTCTAACACTGGTTTGCCCTTTTCTTCCATGAACTGTTCAATTTCTTCTCGTAAATCAAAGAAACGCCTCAGCACAGCACCTCGGCTTAACCATCTTACCTCAGTGTGGTATGGCAGGCCATAGATGTGGTCTTTCTCTCTGAGAAGGCTGTCAAACTGACGGTGATTCAGGCTTCTGGATCGGATGAAATTAACAGTTTGGATGACCACCTTCATGACGTTATCCATCTTTAATGACTTGCAACACAAAGCCTCCTGGTGCAAAATACAGTGAAAAGTCAAAAAATCACGTCCTCCATTTGCAGATTGCACTTTCTCTCTGAACTTTGTCACAACGCCTGCTTTTTTCCCGATCATTGAGGGCGCACCATCTGTAGCCAGGCTGACAGCGCGGGACCAGTCCACTCCGACCCTGTCCAGCGCGCCGACGAGTGCGGTCAAAATATCAGCTGCTGTCGTTGTATCTGTCATCGGCACCAACTCCACGAACTCCTCGGTGACGGTCAATGTGTCATCAACTCCGCGGATGAAAAAATGGCCAGTTGTGCAACATCTGTAATGTTCGTGCTTTCATCAATTGCAACCGAAAACACAATAAATAACTTTACTTTTTGCTTCAACTGGCTGTCCAAATCCACTGAAAGATCGGAAATCCTGTCTGCAACTGTGTTTCTTGTCAGGCTGATATTTGCAAAAGCCTGCCGCTTTTCAGGACACACAATCTCCGCTGCCTTCATCATGCATGTTTTTACAAATTCACCCTCACTAAATGGTTTTGAAGCCACTGCGATTTCATTAGCAATGAGGTAGCTAGCTTTCACTGCAGCGTCACTGATGTCTCGGCTGTGAGTAAACACAGACTGCTGTTTCTTCAGACCCGCCAACAGTTCATTCACCTTCTCTCATCTCCGCTGTCCTTGAAAGTTGTCATATTTGTCGGCATGAAGACTCACATAGTGGCGACGAAGGTTATATTCTTTCAGCACTGCAACATGCTCTGAACACACCAAACATACAGCTTTCCCATTCAATTCCGTGATTAAATAGGATGACCATTTTTCTTGGAACACTCTGCACTCTGCGTCCACTTTTCTAACACTCTGCACTCTGCGTCCACTTTTCTCTTTTTTGACAGAGACATATTGGGGCAATGAGGGTGCCAAAGCAGATAATGTTAAAAGTAGAAGCCGTAATAAATATCGCGGGCAAAACAAAGTAGCTCATTGGCTGCACGTGCTTGACCTACTTGCTCTGCCCCGGTATAAACAGTTTGCTTGCTTAACACAATTGCTATTGTGCCATCCAGTGGACGCAATTGGAACAGCAGTTTATTTTATTGAAAAATTGCAGCGCATTTTTATACTTAAAAAAAAATAAAAAATATATATATATATATATATATATATTTTTGTTTTATCATCTCGCGGGCCGGATTAAACCCGTTTGCGGGCCTCATCCGGCCTGCGGGCCGTACGTTTGACACCCCTGGGTTACACACACACACCTGGTTAGACAGACAGGTTACACACACACCTGGTTACACAGACAGGTTACACACACACACCTGGTTACACAGACAGGTTACACACACACCTGGTTACACAGACAGGTTACACACACACACCTGGTTACACAGACAGGTTACACACACACCTGGTTACACAGACAGGTTACACACACACCTGGTTACACAGACAGGTTACACACACACCTGGTTACACAGACAGGTTACACACACACCTGGTTACACAGACAGGTTACACACACACCTGGTTACACAGACAGGTTACACACACACCTGGTTACACAGACAGGTTACACACACACCTGGTTACACAGACAGGTTACACACACACCTGGTTACACAGACAGGTTACACACACACCTGGTTACACAGACAGGTTACACACACACCTGGTTACACAGACAGGTTACACACACACCTGGTTACACAGACAGGTTACACACACACCTGGTTACACAGACAGGTTACACACACACCTGGTTACACAGACAGGTTACACACACACCTGGTTACACAGACAGGTTAGACACACACCTGGTTACACAGACAGGTTACACACACACCTGGTTACACAGACAGGTTACACACACACCTGGTTACACAGACAGGTTACACACACACCTGGTTACACAGACAGGTTACACACACACACCTGGTTACACAGACAGGTTAGACACACACCTGGTTACACAGACAGGTTACACACACACCTGGTTACACAGACAGGTTACACACACACCTGGTTACACAGACAGGTTACACACACACAGGTTACACACACACCTGGTTACACAGACAGGTTACACACACACCTGGTTACATAGACAGGTTACACACACACCTGGTTACACAGACAGGTTAGACACACACCAGTATAGACTAGGGATTTTGAATTTTG
>NW_028160757.1:70000-85383 GCF_964263955.1 Coregonus lavaretus
AGGGTCAGAGAGAGAGTCTGTAACTTACTGTAGAGGTTAGGGGTTAGGGTCAGAGAGAGAGTCTGTAACTTACTGTAGAGGTTAGGGGTTAGGGTCAGAGAGACCGTCTGTAACTTACTGTAGAGGTTAGGGGTTAGGGTCAGAGAGACCGTCTGTAACTTACTGTAGAGGTTAGGGGTTAGGGTCAGAGAGACCGTCTGTAACTTACTGTAGAGTTTAGGGGTTAGGGTCAGAGAGACCGTCTGTAACTTACTGTAGAGGTTAGGGGTTAGGGTCAAAGAGACCGTCTGTAACTTACTGTAGAGGTTAGGGGTTAGGGTCAGAGAGATCGTCTAACTTACTGTAGAGGTTAGGGGTTAGGATCAGAGAGACCGTCTGTAACTTACTGTAGAGGTTAGGGGTTAGGGTCAGAGAGACCGTCTGTAACTTACTGTAGAGGTTAGGGGTTAGGGTCAGAGAGACCGTCTGTAACTTACTGTAGAGGTTAGGGGTTAGGGTCAGAGAGACCGTCTGTAACTTACTGTAGAGGTTAGGGGTTAGGGTTAGAGAGACCGTCTGTAACTTACTGTAGAGGTTAGGGGTTAGGGTCAGAGAGACCGTCTGTAACTTACTGTAGAGGTTAGGGGTTAGGGTCAGAGAGACCGTCTGTAACTTACTGTAGAGGTTAGGGGTTAGGGTCAGAGAGACCGTCTGTAACTTACTGTAGAGGTTAGGGGTTAGGGTCAGAGAGACCGTCTGTAACTTACTGTAGAGGTTAGGGGTTAGGGTCAGAGAGACCGTCTGTAACTTACTGTAGAGGTTAGGGGTTAGGGTCAGAGAGACCGTCTGTAACTTACTGTAGAGGTTAGGGGTTAGGGTCAGAGAGACCGTCTGTAACTTACTGTAGAGGTTAGGGGTTAGGGTCAGAGAGACCGTCTGTAACTTACTGTAGAGGTTAGGGGTTAGGGTCAGAGAGACCGTCTGGAACTTACTGTAGAGGTTAGGGGTTAGGGTCATAGAGACCGTCTGTAACTTACTGTAGAGGTTAGGGGTTAGGGTCAGAGAGACCGTCTGTAACTTACTGTAGAGGTTAGGGGTTAGGGTCAGAGAGACCGTCTGTAACTTACTGTAGAGGTTAGGGGTTAGGGTCAGAGAGAGAGTCTGTAACTTACTGTAGAGGTTAGGGGTTAGGGTCATAGAGACCGTCTGTAACTTACTGTAGAGGTTAGGGGTTAGGGTCAGAGAGACCGTCTGTAACTTACTGTAGAGGTTAGGGGTTAGGGTCAGAGAGAGAGAGTCTGTAACTTACTGTAGAGGTTAGGGGTTAGGGTCAGAGAGACCGTCTGTAACTTACTGTAGAGGTTAGGGGTTAGGGTCAGAGAGACCGTCTGTAACTTACTGTAGAGGTTAGGGGTTAGGGTCAGAGAGAGAGTCTGTAACTTACTGTAGAGGTTAGGGGTTATGGTCAGAGAGACCGTCTGTAACTTACTGTAGAGGTTAGGGGTTAGGGTCAGAGAGAGAGTCTGTAACTTACTGTAGAGGTTAGGGGTTAGGGTCAGAGAGACCGTCTGTAACTTACTGTAGAGGTTAGGGGTTAGGGTCAGAGAGAGAGTCTGTAACTTACTGTAGAGGTTAGGGGTTAGGGTCAGAGAGACCGTCTGTAACTTACTGTAGAGGTTAGGTGTTAGGGTCAGAGAGACCGTCTGTAACTTACTGTAGAGGTTAGGGGTTAGGGTCAGAGAGACCGTCTGTAACTTACTGTAGAGGTTAGGGGTTAGGGTCAGAGAGACCGTCTGTAACTTACTGTAGAGGTTAGGGGTTAGGGTCAGAGAGACCGTCTGTAACTTACTGTAGAGGTTAGGGGTTAGGGTTAGAGAGACCGTCTGTAACTTACTGTAGAGGTTAGGGGTTAGGGTCAGAGAGACCGTCTGTAACTTACTGTAGAGGTTAGGGGTTAGGGTCAGAGAGACCGTCTGTAACTTACTGTAGAGGTTAGGGGTTAGGGTCAGAGAGACCGTCTGTAACTTACTGTAGAGGTTAGGGGTTAGGGTCAGAGAGAGAGTCTGTAACTTACTGTAGAGGTTAGGGGTTAGGGTCAGAGAGACCGTCTGTAACTTACTGTAGAGGTTAGGGGTTAGGGTCAGAGAGACCGTCTGTAACTTACTGTAGAGGTTAGGGGTTAGGGTCAGAGAGAGAGTCTGTAACTTACTGTAGAGGTTAGGGGTTAGGGTCAGAGAGAGAGTCTGTAACTTACTGTAGAGGTTAGGGGTTATGGTCAGAGAGACCGTCTGTAACTTACTGTAGAGGTTAGGGGTTAGGGTCAGAGAGACCGTCTGTAACTTACTGTAGAGGTTAGGGGTTAGGGTCAGAGAGACCGTCTGTAACTTACTGTAGAGGTTAGGGGTTAGGGTCAGAGAGAGAGTCTGTAACTTACTGTAGAGGTTAGGGGTTAGGGTCAGAGAGAGAGTCTGTAACTTACTGTAGAGGTTAGGGATTAGGGTCAGAGAGACCGTCTGTAACTTACTGTAGAGGTTAGGGGTTAGGGTCAGAGAGACCGTCTGTAACTTACTGTAGAGGTTAGGGGTTAGGGTCAGAGAGACCGTCTGTAACTTACTGTAGAGGTTAGGGGTTAGGGTCAGAGAGACCGTCTGTAACTTACTGTAGAGGTTAGGGGTTAGGGTCAGAGAGACCGTCTGTAACTTACTGTAGAGGTTAGGGGTTAGGGTCAGAGAGACCGTCTGTAACTTACTGTAGAGTTTAGGGGTTAGGGTCAGAGAGACCGTCTGTAACTTACTGTAGAGGTTAGGGGTTAGGGTCAGAGAGACCGTCTGTAACTTACTGTAGAGGTTAGGGGTTAGGGTCAGAGAGACCGTCTGTAACTTACTGTAGAGGTTAGGGGTTAGGGTCAGAGAGACCGTCTGTAACTTACTGTAGAGGTTAGGGGTTAGGGTTAGAGAGACCGTCTGTAACTTACTGTAGAGGTTAGGGGTTAGGGTCAGAGAGACCGTCTGTAACTTACTGTAGAGGTTAGGGGTTAGGGTCAGAGAGACCGTCTGTAACTTACTGTAGAGGTTAGGGGTTAGGGTCAGAGAGACCGTCTGTAACTTACTGTAGAGGTTAGGGGTTAGGGTCAGAGAGAGAGTCTGTAACTTACTGTAGAGGTTAGGGGTTAGGGTCAGAGAGACCGTCTGTAACTTACTGTAGAGGTTAGGGGTTAGGGTCAGAGAGACCGTCTGTAACTTACTGTAGAGGTTAGGGGTTAGGGTCAGAGAGAGAGTCTGTAACTTACTGTAGAGGTTAGGGGTTAGGGTCAGAGAGAGAGTCTGTAACTTACTGTAGAGGTTAGGGGTTATGGTCAGAGAGACCGTCTGTAACTTACTGTAGAGGTTAGGGGTTAGGGTCAGAGAGACCGTCTGTAACTTACTGTAGAGGTTAGGGGTTAGGGTCAGAGAGACCGTCTGTAACTTACTGTAGAGGTTAGGGGTTAGGGTCAGAGAGAGAGTCTGTAACTTACTGTAGAGGTTAGGGGTTAGGGTCAGAGAGAGAGTCTGTAACTTACTGTAGAGGTTAGGGATTAGGGTCAGAGAGACCGTCTGTAACTTACTGTAGAGGTTAGGGGTTAGGGTCAGAGAGACCGTCTGTAACTTACTGTAGAGGTTAGGGGTTAGGGTCAGAGAGACCGTCTGTAACTTACTGTAGAGGTTAGGGGTTAGGGTCAGAGAGACCGTCTGTAACTTACTGTAGAGGTTAGGGGTTAGGGTCAGAGAGACCGTCTGTAACTTACTGTAGAGGTTAGGGGTTAGGGTCAGAGAGACCGTCTGTAACTTACTGTAGAGGTTAGGGTTTAGGGTCAGAGAGACCGTCTGTAACTTACTGTAGAGGTTAGGGGTTAGGGTCAGAGAGACCGTCTGTAACTTACTGTAGAGGTTAGGGGTTAGGGTCAGAAAGACCGTCTGTAACTTACTGTAGAGGTTAGGGGTTAGGGTCAGAGAGACCGTCTGTAACTTACTGTAGAGGTTAGGGGTTAGGGTCAGAGAGACCGTCTGTAACTTACTGTAGAGGTTAGGGGTTAGGGTCAGAGAGACCGTCAGTAACTTACTGTAGAGGTTAGGGGTTAGGGTCAGAGAGACCGTCTGTAACTTACTGTAGAGGTTAGGGGTTAGGGTCAGAGAGACCGTCTGTAACTTACTGTAGAGGTTAGGGGTTAGGGTCAGACAGAGAGTCTGTAACTTAGTGTAGAGGTTAGGGGTTAGGGTCAGAGAGACCGTCTGTAACTTACTGTAGAGGTTAGGGGTTAGGGTCAGAGAGAGAGTCTGTAACTTACTGTAGAGGTTAGGGGTTAGGGTCAGAGAGAGAGTCTGTAACTTACTGTAGAGGTTAGGGGTTAGGGTCAGAGAGACCGTCTGTAACTTACTGTAGAGGTTAGGGGTTAGGGTCAGAGTGACCGTCTGTAACTTACTGTAGAGGTTAGGGGTTAGGGTCAGAGAGAGAGTCTGTAACTTAGTGTAGAGGTTAGGGGTTAGGGTCAGAGAGACCGTCTGTAACTTACTGTAGAGGTTAGGGATTAGGGTCAGAGAGACCGTCTGTAACTTACTGTAGAGGTTAGGGGTTAGGGTCAGAGAGACCGTCTGTAACTTACTGTAGAGGTTAGGGGTTAGGGTCAGAGAGACCGTCTGTAACTTACTGTAGAGGTTAGGGGTTAGGGTCAGAGAGACCGTCTGTAACTTACTGTAGAGGTTAGGGGTTAGGGTCAGAGAGACCGTCTGTAACTTACTGTAGAGGTTAAGGGTTAGGGTCAGAGAGAGAGTCTGTAACTTACTGTAGAGGTTAGGGGTTAGGGTCAGAGAGACCGTCTGTAACTTACTGTAGAGGTCAGGGGTTAGGGTCAGAGAGACCGTCTGTAACTTACTGTAGAGGTTAGGGGTTAGGGTCTTAGAGACCGTCTGTAACTTACTGTAGTGGTTAGGGGTTAGGGTCAGAGAGACCGTCTGTAACTTACTGTAGAGGTTAGGTGTTAGGGTCAGAGAGAGTCTGTAACTTACTGTAGTGGTTAGGGGTTAGGGTCAGAGAGACTGTCTGTAACTTACTGTAGAGGTTAGGGGTTAGGGTCAGAGAGAGAGTCTGTAAATTACTGTAGAGGTTAGGGGTTAGGGTCAGAGAGACCGTCTGTAACTTACTGTAGAGGTTAGGGGTTAGGGTCAGAGAGACCGTCTGTAACTTACTGTAGAGGTTAGGGGTTAGGGTCAGAGAGACCGTCTGTAACTTACTGTAGAGGTTAGGGGTTAGGGTCAGAGAGACCGTCTGTAACTTACTGTAGAGGTTAGGGGTTAGGGTCAGAGAGAGAGTCTGTAACTTACTGTAGAGGTTAGGGGTTAGGGTCAGAGAGACCGTCTGTAACTTACTGTAGAGGTTAGGGGTTAGGGTCAGAGAGACAGTCTGTAACTTACTGTAGAGGTTAGGGGTTAGGGTCAGAGAGAGAGTCTGTAACTTACTGTAGAGGTTAGGGGTTAGGGTCAGAGAGAGAGTCTGTAACTTACTGTAGAGGTTAGGGGTTAGGGTCAGAGAGACCGTCTGTAACTTACTGTTGAGGTTAGGGGTTAGGGTCAGAGAGACCGTCTGTAACTTACTGTAGAGGTTAGGGGTTAGGGTCAGAGAGACCGTCTGTAACTTACTGTAGAGGTTAGGGGTTAGGGTCAGAGAGACCGTCTGTAACTTACTGTAGAGGTTAGGGGTTAGGGTCAGAGAGACCGTCTGTAACTTACTGTAGAGGTTAGGGGTTAGGGTCAGAGAGACCGTCTGTAACTTACTGTAGAGGTTAAGGGTTAGGGTCAGAGAGAGAGTCTGTAACTTACTGTAGAGGTTAGGGGTTAGGGTCAGAGAGACCGTCTGTAACTTACTGTAGAGGTCAGGGGTTAGGGTCAGAGAGACCGTCTGTAACTTACTGTAGAGGTTAGGGGTTAGGGTCTTAGAGACCGTCTGTAACTTACTGTAGTGGTTAGGGGTTAGGGTCAGAGAGACCGTCTGTAACTTACTGTAGAGGTTAGGTGTTAGGGTCAGAGAGAGTCTGTAACTTACTGTAGTGGTTAGGGGTTAGGGTCAGAGAGACTGTCTGTAACTTACTGTAGAGGTTAGGGGTTAGGGTCAGAGAGAGAGTCTGTAAATTACTGTAGAGGTTAGGGGTTAGGGTCAGAGAGACCGTCTGTAACTTACTGTAGAGGTTAGGGGTTAGGGTCAGAGAGACCGTCTGTAACTTACTGTAGAGGTTAGGGGTTAGGGTCAGAGAGACCGTCTGTAACTTACTGTAGAGGTTAGGGGTTAGGGTCAGAGAGACCGTCTGTAACTTACTGTAGAGGTTAGGGGTTAGGGTCAGAGAGAGAGTCTGTAACTTACTGTAGAGGTTAGGGGTTAGGGTCAGAGAGACCGTCTGTAACTTACTGTAGAGGTTAGGGGTTAGGGTCAGAGAGACAGTCTGTAACTTACTGTAGAGGTTAGGGGTTAGGGTCAGAGAGAGAGTCTGTAACTTACTGTAGAGGTTAGGGGTTAGGGTCAGAGAGAGAGTCTGTAACTTACTGTAGAGGTTAGGGGTTAGGGTCAGAGAGACCGTCTGTAACTTACTGTTGAGGTTAGGGGTTAGGGTCAGAGAGACCGTCTGTAACTTACTGTAGAGGTTAGGGGTTAGGGTCAGAGAGACCGTCTGTAACTTACTGTAGAGGTTAGGTGTTAGGGTCAGAGAGAGTCTGTAACTTACTGTAGTGGTTAGGGGTTAGGGTCAGAGAGACCGTCTGTAACATACTGTAGAGGTTAGGGGTTAGGGTCAGAGAGAGAGTCTGTAACTTACTGTAGAGGTTAGGGGTTAGGGTCAGAGAGACCATCTGTAACTTACTGTAGAGGTTAGGGTTTAGGGTCAGAGAGAGGGTCTGTAACTTACTGTAGAGGTTAGGGGTTAGGGTCAGAGAGACCGTCTGTAACTTACTGTAGAGGTTAGGGGTTAGGGTCAGAGAGACCGTCTGTAACTTACTGTAGAGGTTAGGGGTTAGGGTCAGAGAGAGAGTCTGTAACTTACTGTAGAGGTTAGGGTTTAGGGTCAGAGAGACCGTCTGTAACTTACTGTAGAGGTTAGGGGTTAGGGTCAGAGAGACCGTCTGTAACTTACTGTAGAGGTTAGGTGTTAGGGTCAGAGAGAGTCTGTAACTTACTGTAGTGGTTAGGGGTTAGGGTCAGAGAGACTGTCTGTAACTTACTGTAGAGGTTAGGGGTTAGGGTCAGAGAGAGAGTCTGTAAATTACTGTAGAGGTTAGGGGTTAGGGTCAGAGAGACCGTCTGTAACTTACTGTAGAGGTTAGGGGTTAGGGTCAGAGAGACCGTCTGTAACTTACTGTAGAGGTTAGGGGTTAGGGTCAGAGAGACCGTCTGTAACTTACTGTAGAGGTTAGGGGTTAGGGTCAGAGAGACCGTCTGTAACTTACTGTAGAGGTTAGGGGTTAGGGTCAGAGAGAGAGTCTGTAACTTACTGTAGAGGTTAGGGGTTAGGGTCAGAGAGACCGTCTGTAACTTACTGTAGAGGTTAGGGGTTAGGGTCAGAGAGACAGTCTGTAACTTACTGTAGAGGTTAGGGGTTAGGGTCAGAGAGAGAGTCTGTAACTTACTGTAGAGGTTAGGGGTTAGGGTCAGAGAGAGAGTCTGTAACTTACTGTAGAGGTTAGGGGTTAGGGTCAGAGAGACCGTCTGTAACTTACTGTTGAGGTTAGGGGTTAGGGTCAGAGAGACCGTCTGTAACTTACTGTAGAGGTTAGGGGTTAGGGTCAGAGAGACCGTCTGTAACTTACTGTAGAGGTTAGAGGTTAGGGTCAGAGAGACCGTCTGTAACTTACTGTAGAGGTTAGGGGTTAGGGTCAGAGAGACCGTCTGTAACTTACTGTAGAGGTTAGGGGTTAGGGTCAGAGAGACCGTCTGTAACTTACTGTAGAGGTTAAGGGTTAGGGTCAGAGAGAGAGTCTGTAACTTACTGTAGAGGTTAGGGGTTAGGGTCAGAGAGACCGTCTGTAACTTACTGTAGAGGTCAGGGGTTAGGGTCAGAGAGACCGTCTGTAACTTACTGTAGAGGTTAGGGGTTAGGGTCTTAGAGACCGTCTGTAACTTACTGTAGTGGTTAGGGGTTAGGGTCAGAGAGACCGTCTGTAACTTACTGTAGAGGTTAGGTGTTAGGGTCAGAGAGAGTCTGTAACTTACTGTAGTGGTTAGGGGTTAGGGTCAGAGAGACTGTCTGTAACTTACTGTAGAGGTTAGGGGTTAGGGTCAGAGAGAGAGTCTGTAAATTACTGTAGAGGTTAGGGGTTAGGGTCAGAGAGACCGTCTGTAACTTACTGTAGAGGTTAGGGGTTAGGGTCAGAGAGACCGTCTGTAACTTACTGTAGAGGTTAGGGGTTAGGGTCAGAGAGACCGTCTGTAACTTACTGTAGAGGTTAGGGGTTAGGGTCAGAGAGACCGTCTGTAACTTACTGTAGAGGTTAGGGGTTAGGGTCAGAGAGAGAGTCTGTAACTTACTGTAGAGGTTAGGGGTTAGGGTCAGAGAGACCGTCTGTAACTTACTGTAGAGGTTAGGGGTTAGGGTCAGAGAGACAGTCTGTAACTTACTGTAGAGGTTAGGGGTTAGGGTCAGAGAGAGAGTCTGTAACTTACTGTAGAGGTTAGGGGTTAGGGTCAGAGAGAGAGTCTGTAACTTACTGTAGAGGTTAGGGGTTAGGGTCAGAGAGACCGTCTGTAACTTACTGTTGAGGTTAGGGGTTAGGGT
Organism: Coregonus lavaretus; assembly: GCF_964263955.1. Taxonomy (NCBI): domain Eukaryota; kingdom Metazoa; phylum Chordata; class Actinopteri; order Salmoniformes; family Salmonidae; genus Coregonus; species Coregonus lavaretus. The sequence continues at coordinate 78,771 of NW_028160757.1, forward strand.
CAGAGAGACCGTCTGTAACTTACTGTAGAGGTTAGGGGTTAGGGTCAGAGAGACCGTCTGTAACTTACTGTAGAGGTTAGGGGTTAGGGTCAGAGAGACCGTCTGTAACTTACTGTAGAGGTTAGGGGTTAGGGTCAGAGAGAGAGTCTGTAACTTACTGTAGAGGTTAGGGGTTAGGGTCAGAGAGACCGTCTGTAACTTACTGTAGAGGTTAGGGGTTAGGGTCAGAGAGACAGTCTGTAACTTACTGTAGAGGTTAGGGGTTAGGGTCAGAGAGAGAGTCTGTAACTTACTGTAGAGGTTAGGGGTTAGGGTCAGAGAGAGAGTCTGTAACTTACTGTAGAGGTTAGGGGTTAGGGTCAGAGAGACCGTCTGTAACTTACTGTTGAGGTTAGGGGTTAGGGTCAGAGAGACCGTCTGTAACTTACTGTAGAGGTTAGGGGTTAGGGTCAGAGAGACCGTCTGTAACTTACTGTAGAGGTTAGGGGTTAGGGTCAGAGAGACCGTCTGTAACTTACTGTAGAGGTTAGGGGTTAGGGTCAGAGAGACCGTCTGTAACTTACTGTAGAGGTTAGGGGTTAGGGTCAGAGAGACCGTCTGTAACTTACTGTAGAGGTTAAGGGTTAGGGTCAGAGAGAGAGTCTGTAACTTACTGTAGAGGTTAGGGGTTAGGGTCAGAGAGACCGTCTGTAACTTACTGTAGAGGTCAGGGGTTAGGGTCAGAGAGACCGTCTGTAACTTACTGTAGAGGTTAGGGGTTAGGGTCTTAGAGACCGTCTGTAACTTACTGTAGTGGTTAGGGGTTAGGGTCAGAGAGACCGTCTGTAACTTACTGTAGAGGTTAGGTGTTAGGGTCAGAGAGAGTCTGTAACTTACTGTAGTGGTTAGGGGTTAGGGTCAGAGAGACTGTCTGTAACTTACTGTAGAGGTTAGGGGTTAGGGTCAGAGAGAGAGTCTGTAAATTACTGTAGAGGTTAGGGGTTAGGGTCAGAGAGACCGTCTGTAACTTACTGTAGAGGTTAGGGGTTAGGGTCAGAGAGACCGTCTGTAACTTACTGTAGAGGTTAGGGGTTAGGGTCAGAGAGACCGTCTGTAACTTACTGTAGAGGTTAGGGGTTAGGGTCAGAGAGACCGTCTGTAACTTACTGTAGAGGTTAGGGGTTAGGGTCAGAGAGAGAGTCTGTAACTTACTGTAGAGGTTAGGGGTTAGGGTCAGAGAGACCGTCTGTAACTTACTGTAGAGGTTAGGGGTTAGGGTCAGAGAGACAGTCTGTAACTTACTGTAGAGGTTAGGGGTTAGGGTCAGAGAGAGAGTCTGTAACTTACTGTAGAGGTTAGGGGTTAGGGTCAGAGAGAGAGTCTGTAACTTACTGTAGAGGTTAGGGGTTAGGGTCAGAGAGACCGTCTGTAACTTACTGTTGAGGTTAGGGGTTAGGGTCAGAGAGACCGTCTGTAACTTACTGTAGAGGTTAGGGGTTAGGGTCAGAGAGACCGTCTGTAACTTACTGTAGAGGTTAGGTGTTAGGGTCAGAGAGAGTCTGTAACTTACTGTAGTGGTTAGGGGTTAGGGTCAGAGAGACCGTCTGTAACATACTGTAGAGGTTAGGGGTTAGGGTCAGAGAGAGAGTCTGTAACTTACTGTAGAGGTTAGGGGTTAGGGTCAGAGAGACCATCTGTAACTTACTGTAGAGGTTAGGGTTTAGGGTCAGAGAGAGGGTCTGTAACTTACTGTAGAGGTTAGGGGTTAGGGTCAGAGAGACCGTCTGTAACTTACTGTAGAGGTTAGGGGTTAGGGTCAGAGAGACCGTCTGTAACTTACTGTAGAGGTTAGGGGTTAGGGTCAGAGAGAGAGTCTGTAACTTACTGTAGAGGTTAGGGTTTAGGGTCAGAGAGACCGTCTGTAACTTACTGTAGAGGTTAGGGGTTAGGGTCAGAGAGAGAGTCTGTAACTTACTGTAGAGGTTAGGGGTTAGGGTCAGAGAGACCGTCTGTAACTTACTGTAGAGGTTAGGGGTTAGGGTCAGAGAGACCGTCTGTAACTTACTGTAGAGGTTAGGGGTTAGGGTCAGAGAGACCGTCTGTAACTTACTGTAGAGGTTAGGGGTTAGGGTCAGAGAGAGAGTCTGTAACTTACTGTAGAGGTTAGGGGTTAGGGTCAGAGAGACCGTCTTTAACTTACTGTAGAGGTTAGGGTTTAGGGTCAGAGAGACCGTCTGTAACTTACTGTAGAGGTTAGGGGTTAGGGTCAGAGAGACCGTCTGTAACTTACTGTAGAGGTTAGGGGTTAGGGTCAGAAAGACCGTCTGTAACTTACTGTAGAGGTTAGGGGTTAGGGTCAGAGAGACCGTCTGTAACTTACTGTAGAGGTTAGGGGTTAGGGTCAGAGAGACCGTCTGTAACTTACTGTAGAGGTTAGGGGTTAGGGTCAGAGAGACCGTCTGTAACTTACTGTAGAGGTTAGGGGTTAGGGTCAGAGAGACCGTCTGTAACTTACTGTAGAGGTTAGGGGTTAGGGTCAGAGAGACCGTCTGTAACTTACTGTAGAGGTTAGGGGTTAGGGTCAGAGAGACCGTCTGTAACTTACTGTAGAGGTTAGGGGTTAGGGTCAGAGAGAGAGTCTGTAAATTACTGTAGAGGTTAGGGGTTAGGGTCAGAGAGACCGTCTGTAACTTACTGTAGAGGTTAGGGGTTAGGGTCAGAGAGACCGTCTGTAACTTACTGTAGAGGTTAGGGGTTAGGGTCAGAGAGACCGTCTGTAACTTACTGTAGAGGTTAGGGGTTAGGGTCAGAGAGACCGTCTGTAACTTACTGTAGAGGTTAGGGGTTAGGGTCAGAGAGAGAGTCTGTAACTTACTGTAGAGGTTAGGGGTTAGGGTCAGAGAGACCGTCTGTAACTTACTGTATAGGTTAGGGGTTAGGGTCAGAGAGAGAGTCTGTAACTTAGTGTAGAGGTTAGGGGTTAGGGTCAGAGAGACCGTCTGTAACTTACTGTAGAGGTTAGGGGTTAGGGTCAGAGAGACCGTCTGTAACTTACTGTAGAGGTTAGGGGTTAGGGTCAGAGAGACCGTCTGTAACTTACTGTTGAGGTTAGGGGTTAGGGTCAGAGAGACCATCTGTAACTTACTGTAGAGGTTAGGGGTTAGGGTCAGAGAGAGAGTCTGTAACTTACTGTAGAGGTTAGGGGTTAGGGTCAGAGAGAGAGTCTGTAACTTACTGTAGAGGTTAGGGTTTAGGGTCAGAGAGACCGTCTGTAACTTACTGTAGAGGTTAGGGATTAGGGTCAGAGAGAGAGTCTGTAACTTACTGTAGAGGTTAGGGGTTAGGGTCAGAGAGACCGTCTGTAACTTACTGTAGAGGTTAGGGGTTAGGGTCAGAGAGACCGTCTGTAACTTACTGTAGAGGTTAGGGGTTAGGGTCAGAGAGACAGTCTGTAACTTACTGTAGAGGTTAGGGGTTAGGGTCAGAGAGAGAGTGTAACTTACTGTAGAGGTTAGGGGTTAGGGTCAGAGAGAGAGTCTGTAACTTACTGTAGAGGTTAGGGGTTAGGGTCAGAGAGACCGTCTGTAACTTACTGTAGAGGTTAGGGGTTAGGGTCAGAGAGACCGTCTGTAACTTACTGTAGAGGTTAGGGGTTAGGGTCAGAGAGACCGTCTGTAACTTACTGTAGAGGTTAAGGGTTAGGGTCAGAGAGAGAGTCTGTAACTTACTGTAGAGGTTAGGGGTTAGGGTCAGAGAGACCGTCTGTAACTTACTGTAGAGGTCAGGGGTTAGGGTCAGAGAGACCGTCTGTAACTTACTGTAGAGGTTAGGGGTTAGGGTCTTAGAGACCGTCTGTAACTTACTGTAGTGGTTAGGGGTTAGGGTCAGAGAGACCGTCTGTAACTTACTGTAGAGGTTAGGTGTTAGGGTCAGAGAGAGTCTGTAACTTACTGTAGTGGTTAGGGGTTAGGGTCAGAGAGACTGTCTGTAACTTACTGTAGAGGTTAGGGGTTAGGGTCAGAGAGAGAGTCTGTAAATTACTGTAGAGGTTAGGGGTTAGGGTCAGAGAGACCGTCTGTAACTTACTGTAGAGGTTAGGGGTTAGGGTCAGAGAGACCATCTGTAACTTACTGTAGAGGTTAGGGGTTAGGGTCAGAGAGACCGTCTGTAACTTACTGTAGAGGTTAGGGGTTAGGGTCAGAGAGACCGTCTGTAACTTACTGTAGAGGTTAGGGGTTAGGGTCAGAGAGAGAGTCTGTAACTTACTGTAGAGGTTAGGGGTTAGGGTCAGAGAGACCGTCTGTAACTTACTGTAGAGGTTAGGGGTTAGGGTCAGAGAGACAGTCTGTAACTTACTGTAGAGGTTAGGGGTTAGGGTCAGAGAGAGAGTCTGTAACTTACTGTAGAGGTTAGGGGTTAGGGTCAGAGAGAGAGTCTGTAACTTACTGTAGAGGTTAGGGGTTAGGGTCAGAGAGACCGTCTGTAACTTACTGTAGAGGTTAGGGGTTAGGGTCAGAGAGACCGTCTGTAACTTACTGTAGAGGTTAGGGGTTAGGGTCAGAGAGACCGTCTGTAACTTACTGTAGAGGTTAGGTGTTAGGGTCAGAGAGAGTCTGTAACTTACTGTAGTGGTTAGGGGTTAGGGTCAGAGAGACCGTCTGTAACATACTGTAGAGGTTAGGGGTTAGGGTCAGAGAGAGAGTCTGTAACTTACTGTAGAGGTTAGGGGTTAGGGTCAGAGAGACCATCTGTAACTTACTGTAGAGGTTAGGGTTTAGGGTCAGAGAGAGGGTCTGTAACTTACTGTAGAGGTTAGGGGTTAGGGTCAGAGAGACCGTCTGTAACTTACTGTAGAGGTTAGGGGTTAGGGTCAGAGAGACCGTCTGTAACTTACTGTAGAGGTTAGGGGTTAGGGTCAGAGAGAGAGTCTGTAACTTACTGTAGAGGTTAGGGTTTAGGGTCAGAGAGACCGTCTGTAACTTACTGTAGAGGTTAGGGGTTAGGGTCAGAGAGAGCGTCTGTAACTTACTGTAGAGGTTAGGGGTTAGGGTCAGAGAGACCGTCTGTAACTTACTGTAGAGGTTAGGGGTTAGGGTCAGAGAGACCGTCTGTAACTTACTGTAGAGGTTAGGGGTTAGGGTCAGAGAGACCGTCTGTAACTTACTGTAGAGGTTAGGGGTTAGGGTCAGAGAGACCGTCTGTAACTTACTGTAGAGGTTAGGGGTTAGGGTCAGAGAGACCGTCTGTAACTTACTGTAGAGGTTAGGGGTTAGGGTCAGAGAGACCGTCTGTAACTTACTGTAGAGGTTAGGGGTTAGGGTCAGAGAGACCGTCTGTAACTTACTGTAGAGGTTAGGGGTTAGGGTCAGAGAGACCGTCTGTAACTTACTGTAGAGGTTAGGGGTTAGGGTCAGAGAGACCGTCTGTAACTTACTGTAGAGGTTAGGGGTTAGGGTCAGAGAGACCGTCTGTAACTTACTGTAGAGGTTAGGGGTTAGGGTCAGAGAGACCGTCTGTAACTTACTGTAGAGGTTAGGGGTTAGGGTCAGAGAGACCGTCTGTAACTTACTGTAGAGGTTAGGGGTTAGGGTCAGAGAGACCGTCTGTAACTTACTGTAGAGGTTAGGGGTTAGGGTCAGAGAGACCGTCTGTAACTTACTGTAGAGGTTAGGGGTTAGGGTCAGAGAGACCGTCTGTAACTTACTGTAGAGGTTAGGGGTTAGGGTCAGAGAGACCGTCTGTAACTTACTGTAGAGGTTAGGGGTTAGGGTCAGAGAGACCGTCTGTAACTTACTGTAGAGGTTAGGGGTTAGGGTCAGAGAGACCGTCTGTAACTTACTGTAGAGGTTAGGGGTTAGGGTCAGAGAGACCGTCTGTAACTTACTGTAGAGGTTAGGGGTTAGGGTCAGAGAGACCGTCTGTAACTTACTGTAGAGGTTAGGGGTTAGGGTCAGAGAGACCGTCTGTAACTTACTGTAGAGGTTAGGGGTTAGGGTCAGAGAGACCGTCTGTAACTTACTGTAGAGGTTAGGGGTTAGGGTCAGAGAGACCGTCTGTAACTTACTGTAGAGGTTAGGGGTTAGGGTCAGAGAGACCGTCTGTAACTTACTGTAGAGGTTAGGGGTTAGGGTCAGAGAGACCGTCTGTAACTTACTGTAGAGGTTAGGGGTTAGGGTCAGAGAGACCGTCTGTAACTTACTGTAGAGGTTAGGGGTTAGGGTCAGAGAGACCGTCTGTAACTTACTGTAGAGGTTAGGGGTTAGGGTCAGAGAGACAGTCTGTAACTTACTGTAGAGGTTAGGGGTTAGGGTCAGAGAGACCGTCTGTAACTTACTGTAGAGGTTAGGGGTTAGGGTCAGAGAGACCGTCTGTAACTTACTGTAGAGGTTAGGGGTTAGGGTCAGAGAGACCGTCTGTAACTTACTGTAGAGGTTAGGGGTTAGGGTCAGAGAGACCGTCTGTAACTTACTGTAGAGGTTAGGGGTTAGGGTCAGAGAGACCGTCTGTAACTTACTGTAGAGGTTAGGGGTTAGGGTCAGAGAGACCGTCTGTAACTTACTGTAGAGGTTAGGGGTTAGGGTCAGAGAGACCGTCTGTAACTTACTGTAGAGGTTAGGGGTTAGGGTCAGAGAGA